>NC_134516.1:8287120-8587120 GCF_027942865.1 Odontesthes bonariensis | reverse complement strand
CTCAACTCAAATGTGGAGGAACTGTGCATGATACAGCCAACAGCTGCAGAGTCATCAGAATATTTGAGGAGATGACAGGACTCTGGGGTGTGCTGGAAGTCTGAGGTGTGCAGAGTTCAGTGAAGAGTGAAATGTTGAAATATTCACAATAATCTAAAGTTTTTATTCTCAGAGGTTTTCTTTTCATCCAGGTTTTTCATTCACTGCTGCCATGTTTCCTCTTTGTTTGTCACAGAAGATTGTTTATATTTTCTTCTCATTTTATCTGAAACTGTTACTGGAGCAAAATGATGAAAATAATCTTTCTCTAAGAATGTTGTTACCATTGGATGACCTTCATCTTGAGTTTCAGAGCAGTTCTCTCAGAGTTTGTGTTGTTGTGTGTGTCTGCAGCCTGTCAGGCTGTCTGATCACAGAGGAAGGCTGTGCTTCTCTGGCTGAAGCTGTGACCTCCAACCCCTCCCATCTGAGAGAGCTGGACCTGAGCTACAACCATCCAGGAGCCTCAGGAGAGAAGCTGCTGAGGGCTGCACTGAAGGATCCACACACACTCAGGTATGGAGAGGCCTGCTGCAGCCTCACAATGTCTGATAGAGGAAAAAAGAGTATGTTGGGTGGTCGATCCAGTTTGGACAGATCGCTGCTTATTAAAGGAACAGTCTGTCATTTTCAAGAGACATATTTTGGTCATCTGACCCTGATAGTAAAGATAAAGCCACCAGTGCAAACTTCAACAATCCTCTGAGCTCCACATGTCTTGATATCAGACTTACAGACAGAGCACACAGATCCCCTGTGTTTCTGACAGTCACTTAGCTTCATGTGCACGGAAAAGAAGTCACTTTAACATTTCCCAGCTGAGTCAGAAAAAAGAGCAACAGTGAAAACAATGTGAAGAATCTGAGGCAGGCTGCTGTGCAGAGGATGTTCCTGTCAGAAGCAGATCAGTCAGACTTTAGGGCAGATAGAAGGTTGCAGCTCTGGGTCAGATCAGGAGTTTTTACAGTGTTCTTCATATGTGAAGAGATGAAAAGGAGGAGACGGCTGAAAGAAGAAATTGTGACTTCCACAAAGCAGTTTTGTACGCGTCAGTGTTGATTCTGCTCATTGTAGTTTCCAGATGCTCCACTCCAGTGGATGTGTCCAGATGTTGGACTGTTCCTTTCTCAGTGAAGAACAATGTGTGTGAGAGCCATGTAATGTCCATGTTTGATGCTGAAAGAGACGGTGCTGCTCTGACCCCCCTCCTCCTTTCAGGGTGGAGCCTGCTGGAGAACGATGGCTGACACCAGGGCTGAGGAAGTGTGAGTGTGTTCTTCATCTGATTCATGACATCCAGCCATCGTCACACTGTCACATCACTCATTGATCAAAGTGAACAGATGATAGATCAATAACTGCAGCTGGACTGTGTTTGTTCTCTCCGTCAGATTCCTGTCAACTCACAATCGACACAAACACAGTGGACAGAGTCCTGAAACTGTCTGACAACAACAGGAAGGTGACATATGTGGAGGAGGTTCAGTCATATCCTGATCATCCAGACAGGTTTGATGACTGGTGTCCTCAGCTGCTGTGTAGAAATGTTCTGACTGGTCGCTGTTACTGGGAGGTCGAGTGGAGAGGAAGAGTTTATATATCAGTGAGTTACAGAGGAATCAGCAGGAGAGGAGGAGACTGTGAGTTTGGAAGGAATGATCAGTCCTGCTCTGATGGAGGTAAATACTATGTCTGGCACAATAACAAAGGAACACACCTCCTCCTCCTCCTCCTCCTCCTCCTCCTCCTCCTCCTCCTCCGTCTCTAACAGAGCAGCAGTGTATGTGGACCATCCTGCTGGAACTCTGTCCTTCTACAGAGTCTCCTCTGACACACTGATCCTCCTCCTCCTCTTCTTCCTCCTCCTCCTCCTCCTCCTCCTCCTCCTCCTCCTCCTCCTCCTCCGTCTCTAACAGAGCAGCAGTGTATGCGGACCATCCTGCTGGCTTTGGTTTCTGGTGAAATGCTTGAGCGTGAGCGTATGTGTGGTAATATGTGTCGTATGTCTCTGTGATGGCCAGGTGTACCCCGCCCATTATCTAATATAATAATATGTATCTCGCCCAATAACGGCTGGGATAGCCCCCCCACCCGCGACTGAATTAGATTAAGTGGCTATAGAAAATGGATGGATGGACATGTTTGTCATTTATAAATGTACATGTATACATTAGTATGTGTGTTCAGCCAGGTCATCTGTTTCAGTCCTGCTCAGATGGAAAGAAAATGCTCTCTTTCTTTCCAACATCAGCGATATTAATGAGCATGTTCCCTCCTCCATCTGATTGTTGCTTCAGAGTCAACATGACCAGTCTACCTGATACCAAAGCAGGATGCCTCCCAGTCCCAGACTGGCTGTTAGATGCTCAGTTACCATTTTGACGTCCATCGGGATCCCTCCCTAATATGAGATAACTCCTCAGTGAGGACATGATGGAGGAAATAAGCAGATGATGGCTGATAGGAGTCAGGAGTGAGAGTAAGACTGATGAAGTTCAATCATTTTAAAACAAATCCCAACAAAGTTACAAAATGTTAAACTCAGATGAAAATTAAATCGTATCCTGTCCTGCCCCCCCTCCTACCTGTCCTGCCCCTCCCTCCTACTTGTCCTGCCCCTCCCTCCTACCTGTCCTGCCCCTCCCTCCTACCTGTCCTGCCTCCCTCCTACCTGTCCTGCCCCTCCCTCCTACCTGTCCTGCCCCCCCTCCTACCTGTCCTGCCCCCCCCTCCTACCTGTTCTGCCCCTCCCTCCTACCTGTCCTGCCCCTCCCTCCTACCTGTCCTGCCCCCCCCCTCCTACCTGTCCTGCCCCTCCCTCCTACCTGTCCTGCCCCCCCTCCTACCTGTCCTGCCCCTCCCTCCTACCTGTCCTGCCCCTCCCTCCTACCTGTCCTGCCCCCCCCTCCTACCTGTCCTGCCCCATCAGGGTTAGAGCTCTGACTGATTCCAGGAAGCAGCTCACCTGTGTCTGTGAAGCGGAGCGTCGTCTTCCAACACTTGGTTTGGACAAACTGTGAGTTTGAACTTTGTCTTCAGTAACCTTCCTGTTTGTTTCTGCTCTGTAATGTTTGGGGAACATGTTCACTTCTTATTTCAGGTCCAGTTTGATCACTCGAAGAACTTTGAAAAAAAATCTGCATGATTATTATTTACATTGTTGTTGATTAGAAACATATTATTTATTGTTTTATTGCCAAAATAAATCACATTGTGTTTTAATTTGTGGGGATTACTGCGGTTTCTTCCACTGAAGTCAGACACAGAAACTCTCTGCTGTTTTTCTCTTAAAGACTAAAGGTAACACTCTGGATGGAGGTGTGGCTTTCTCATTGTGTAACTCAGTGAGACAGACAGGTTTTTCAAGGTTTTTAAATTCCATCAACTTGATCATAACCCACCTCCATGTTCCAGGACAGTCGGTACACGTCAGGCCAGTTTTTCTTTGTTTCTCTGTGTTCAGTTTCCTGTCTTCACTGAATAAAAATGTCTCTTTATCCCACAAACAAACTTAAATTTCAGCATGTTTTACATCTGCTTTATTGTGTCGCTGAATTAGAGCTGCAACAACACGTTATTTATCTGGAGATTAGCTGAAAATTATTGTTTCTCTTGTGACTTTTTCAAGTATCTTAGAGAGTTTTCTTTATACTTTTCTTTTGAAAATCTGTTGAAAACATCACCTGAAAAACAGGTTTTAGTGGCGTCTCTGATATAAGTTTCTCTGTATGAAGAGTCAAATTACTGGAACTGGAGTTTTTTTTTAAAGTTTTCTGGTTAATTTTGACCTTTTATTGCATGTATTCATTTAAAATATCTGTTTTATTCTATAGCATCACTTTGCTGAGAAACACATTTAATGACAATAATGATTCAACTGAAACTGATGTGAAACAGAGAATCTGAGCCAATCAGAGGAGCAGCTGATCTTTTTACATAAATGATGGAAAGGAGGATGTGAGTTGCTGTGCAGATGAATGATCTGTGTTTCCTCTGCAGAAGAAGGTAGAAAGTGTGTGTGAGCTGATGTGAGTTCAGCAGCATGGATCAGAGTGAGGACACTAAAACCTCTCTGTGTGGGGAACATGAGAGCCAGAGCAAAGCTCAGAGGTGAGGTGACCATCTCTAACTGTCCATGACTCTTCTCCATGTCCCAGCTCAGCGCTCACATCACCAAACCACCTTTATTCACAGGAAGGGACAGAGACCTGGATCCAGGAGTGGGTCCTCACAGAGCGAACTGCAGAAGGATCTCCCACTTTTCAAATTACAGGCCTCGAAAGCAGAGTAAGTTAACATCAGGTCATTGATTTAGAGGTTATTAAGTATATCATGCATGCAGGCTGAAAAAGCATTTTTTCCCCATCAGGATCCACCAGAGACCTGAACCTGAACCAGAACCTGAACCTGAACCTGAACCCAGCTGTGTGTCCTTTAAGAGCGACCGGTCGAAGGATTTCTTCATTGGTTTCAAACGGAATGTTCCATCAGCCCAGCAGTGAGTAGCTGTCAGTATTCAGTGGAGGCTGCATCATGTTTCAGATGATAACCAGTTTCCAGCTGAATTACTTGAGACTTGTTGATGTCTCTGATGAACTAATGAGCTGCATCATGTGTGTGATGTGATGTTTTAGTTCAGTCCTGCAGCTCTTTATTAAAACAAAGGGAGAATATTACTGAATATCTGTCCACTGATGTGGCTTTTTTACTAGATGCTGATTATGCAGTGAACAGGGCGGCTGATGTAGAAATATCATGTTCTCACACGTTGTGTTTAATGACGTCAGTTTAAAATTAGCTTCTGAAGCAACACCCCAATCATGCAGGTAATTGATCTGTTATTAATTATCTCCAAAGAAACCTTGTTAAAAGTAACATTGTTCCACAGCAGCCACACTGACTCTCTGACAGGCCGTCTCACTGCAGACTCAGACACTATCACTGATACTTTAGTTTGAATGAAACAAGTGTTTCTCTGTCAGGATCCTTCAGAGACTCAGACCCAGACCCAGACCCAGACCTGGACCTGGAGCTGAGCCTGAACCCAGCTGTGTGTCCATGAAGAGTGACCGGTCGATGGGTCGTCCTATTGTCTTGAAATCAGCCCAACATCCATCCCCTCAGAGGTGAGCTGAGTGTAAATGCTGTAACAGAGTAAAATGCAGCAGAGTCAGTTTGAACAGTTTTTACTCCAACATGTGTTTAATGTGAGCTCAGCTCTGCTTCATCCATTTCTATGTTCATATGTGAAGCGGTGTGTGTTGGATGTTTTCCACCAACACAGCAGTCGTCCAATAACCAGAAGGTTGGTGGTTCGGTTCCCACTCAAAAAAAGTTTGGTGAACTAACAGCTGGAGGGGTGTCCACCTCCTTGCCACAGCTGAGGTGCTCTTGAGCAAGGCAATGTACCCCCATGCTCCCCAGGTGTGTCACATCTTTTTGACAGAAGGATCTGACCAAAAATGGATGCGGCAGACTCCTTTTGGGAGCTGGTCGGTGCCCTCTTCTCCTTGGGGCTGGAGAACGACAACTGGAGGAAGTTGGAGGTGGCAAATAAAGTATTGGACTGTTTTTCTCAGAAGCCACTCCAAACGTGGGCACTGGATGTGTCCCACATCAGGGAGGAGGCACGGGGAGTACAGCATGCTGCTATGATGGCCATTTTCGGCATGGAACCAGAGAAGGTGGCAGCTCTGTACACCTCCTCCCTCGTCTCCCCGGCCACCTCATCTCCAGCGTCCCAGGACCCACCGCCTGAGCTGGCCCCAGCCACAGAGGCCGCGGGGCCCGACCTTGCCACAGCCTCAGAGCCCATGGGGCCCTGGCCCATGGACTCAAAGTTTCAAGCCCCTCCCTCCCACCCCCAGATTTTTGGGATGTCTGGAATCCATCCCTTGAGGGGGGGTCTACCCCCATCGTCGGAGGTCCGGCTGCCCGCCTGAGGGTCTCCGGCTCCACCTCTGTCATGTCTTTGGGGTTTTACCATGTTTTAGTTTCTGCTTAAGTTCTTAGTTTTCTCATGTTTTAGGTTCAGGTCTTGTTTATAGTTTTTTCCATGTCCTGCCCTGCCATCAGCCTCACGTCCCTCACCTGTGTTTTCCCCATCAGCTGCACTCTATCCCTAATCACCCTCCACATTATTTAGTTTCCAGGTTCCCTCATTGTTTTGTCAGATCCTTAACCGTCGTCCATGGTCCATGTCACAGTAAACTTGTATTTATCCATGCCAAGTCAAGTCTTTTGTTTTTTGTTCACAGTCTCGTTAAGATTTTTGATATCCGGCTAAGCCGCGATTTTTGTTAAAACCTTTTTGTGAAAATAAATCAAGTTTTGTTCTACAAGGATCTGCATCCTTTCTCCGCACACCCCCCTTTTTGACAAGGTGCTGTGATTCCAGTGTACATGGCATCTGTCTCTATGAATGTGTGACCCGCCAGATGTCCGGTGACCCTGTGTGTGTTCAACAGGTGCCAACCTGGATGGGTTAAAAGCGTAGGAGAAATTCTGTGTATGTTCCCTGTAATGTAGATAACAGTAAATCTAATCTTAATCTTCATGATTCCTCCACAGAGTGGACCAGCAGAGCTCAGAGGGTCCCAGTGGTCCGTCTGCCCAGCAGCATCAAACACAGCTGGACTCCATATTTATGGTCTGTACATGTACAACAACTACTTTCCCATCTGTTCTGCTCACAGCCATCTCCATGCTGCACTCTGTAGACCAGTGGGTTGTCAGTGTGTCCAACATGGATCTGATGTTCGGCTCCATGGTTTCAGTCTGATTGGCTCATTCATATAGTTTTCTGTTCCAGCTGCTGGAGGACAACATGCTCACTTTTGTGAAGGAGGAGCTGAAGAAGATGCAGAAGGCTCTGAGTCCAGATTACCCAGAATGCTCAGAGAGTCAGAGGGAGGGTGAGGATGAAGAGCAGAGGAGCAGCAGAGAGGCATTAGTGAAGATCACAGCTCACTTCCTGAGGAGAATGAAGCAGCAGGAGCTGGCTGACCGTCTGCAGAGCAGTAAGAGGATTTCTCTAAAGGTTTAACCTGCTGGATAAATGACACATTTACTGATGTCTCAGCACACAGAACAGCAGATGTTCAGATACTCATTCTGTACAGGGTTGAATTGTCTGTTTGCTGATGTTATTTCTTGTCTTCATTCAGAACTTTGTGGACGTAAACTTAAATGTGCTCTGAAGAAGAAGTTCCAGTGTGTGTTTGAGGGGATTCCTAAAGCAGGAAAGCCAACCCTTCTGAATCAGATCTACACAGAGCTCTACATCACAGAGGGAGGGAGCGGAGAGGTCAATGATGAACATGAGGTCAGACAGATTGAAGCAGCATCCAGGAAAGCAGGCGGAGCAGAAACATCCATCAGACAAGAAGACATCTTTAAAGGCCCACCTGGAAGAGATGAACCAATCAGAACAGTGATGACACAGGGAGTGGCTGGCATTGGGAAAACAGTCTTAACACAGAAGTTCACTCTGGACTGGGCTGAAGGCAAAGCCAACCAGGACATCCACTTCATGTTTCCATTCACTTTCAGAGAGCTGAATGTGCTGAAAGAGAGAAAGTTCAGCTTGGTGGAACTTGTTCATCACTTCTTTACTGAGACCAAAGCAGCAGGAATCTGCAGCTTTGAACAGTTCCAGGTTGTGTTCATCTTTGACGGTCTGGATGAGTGTCGACTTCCTCTGGACTTCCACAGCAAGGAGCCCCTGACTGATGCTACAGAGCCCACCTCAGTGGATGTGCTGCTGACAAACCTCATCAGGGGGAAGCTGCTTCCCTCTGCTCGCCTCTGGATAACAACACGACCTGCAGCAGCCAATCAGATCCCTCCTGACTGTGTTGGCATGGTGACAGAGGTCAGAGGGTTCACTGACCTACAGAAGGAGGAGTACTTCAGGAAGAGATTCAGAGATGAGGAGCAGGCCAGCAGGATCATCTCCCACATCCAGACATCCCGAAGCCTCCACATCATGTGCCACATCCCAGTCTTCTGCTGGATCACTGCTACAGTTCTGGAGGATGTGTTGGAAACCAGAGAGAGAGCAGAGCTGCCCAGCACCCTGACTGAGATGTACATCCACTTCCTGGTGGTTCAGGCCAAAGTGAAGAAGCTCAAGTATGATGGAGGAGCTGAGACAGATCCACACTGGAGTCCAGAGAGCAGGAAGATGATTGAGTCTCTGGGAAAACTGGCTTTTGAGCAGCTGCAGAAAGGAAACCTGATCTTCTATGAATCAGACCTGACAGAGTGTGGCATCGATATCTCAGCAGCCTCAGTGTACTCAGGAGTGTTCACACAGATCTTTAGAGAGGAGAGAGGGCTGTACCAGGAGAAGGTGTTCTGCTTCATCCATCTGAGTGTTCAGGAGTTTCTGGCTGCTCTTCATGTGCATCTGACCTTCATCAACTCTGGACTCAACCTGATGGGAAAAGATGAAGAAGAAACAACCTCTGTGTGGTCAACAATATTTAACAAAAATAATCCTGAACATCTCCATCAGAGTGCTGTGAACAAGGCCTTAGAGAGTCCAAATGGACACCTGGACCTGTTCCTCCGCTTCCTCCTGGGTCTTTCCCTGCAGACCAATCAGAGGCTCCTACGAGGCCTGCTGACACAGACAGGAAGTAGCTCACAGACCAATCAGGAAACAGTTGATTACATCAAGAAGAAGATCAGTGAGGATCTGTCTGCAGAGAGAAGCATCAATCTGTTCCACTGTCTGAATGAACTGAATGATCGTTCTCTGGTGGAGGAGATCCAACAGGCCCTGAGTTCAGGAAGTCTCTCCACAGATAAACTGTCTCCTGCTCAGTGGTCAGCTCTGGTCTTCATCTTACTGTCATCAGGAAAACATCTGGATGAGTTTGACCTGAAGAAGTACTCTGCTTCAGAGAAGGCTCTTCTGAGGCTGCTGCCAGTGGTCAAAGCCTCCAACAAAGCTCTGTGAGTACAAACACAGATATATTTCTTTATAAATACATTGTTGACTTATTAACTGGAGAAAAACAGCAGAATCAGCGTTAAACTCAGTTTAACCAGCTGAGCTGGGCGAGATAACACTTTGGTGCTGGAGAAACAGCTGACTGTTAGTCTGAGAAGATGCTTTGCTCACATGGTGTTCTTTGCTGAGCTGATCTGATCACAGGATGAGCCAATAACAGCAGCAGATACATCTTTTAGTTTCTCCATCTACTGAGCTAAGACGGCACATGTAGACATCTTCCATCACACTTTAATGTCTTTAACAAATAAACAGAAACAAACAGGGAAACAGAATTCTTCCACTTATCAAATATGAATGTAGTTTGATTGATTAATAGATCAAGTTATTTCCTTCCATCTCATTCCCTCCTCAGCCTGAGTGGCTGTAACCTCTCAGAGAGAAGCTGTGCAGCTCTGTCCTCAGCTCTCAGCTCCCAGTCCTCCAGCCTGACAGAACTGGGCCTGAGTAACAACAACCTGCAGGATTCAGGAGTGAAGCAGCTTTCTGATGGACTGAAGAGTCCAAACTGCAGACTGGAATCTCTCAGGTAAGGATTCATGAACTTTCCAGGTGAGAGCTCATATAATTCTGGGTTATTAGATGAAAAAGCAGCTTCCAGGTACCTTGATCAATGAAACAGGTTGATCTGTTCTGCCCTTTGATTATCTGGCTTAAATAACTCTTAAAACTCTGATAATGAAATATAACACACACAGTTTAAAGAAAAATGCTAAAGTGCTCTTTTACTTTAACTCCTTTCCATTCCTGTAGATTTGTCCTAAAACACAGATCCATCACATACCCAAAGTAAACTACTTTACAGAAATATGAGCAGTTTTTTCCTTTAAAATAGTGCATAAAACCTTTAAATGTGAGCACACTGCACTGGGGCAAAGGGATGATATTTGGTTGGTTATTTGGTTTGAGGTGAACCTCCTTTGTGAAGGCGACTGTGAATTAGACAGATGTGTGGCGACAAAGCCACATCATCCTTTAGTGAATCAGAAGCTGAATTTATTTCCCAAACAGACAGAATCCTTCTAAGTGTTAATGGAAGTAAATAAGACATGTTTGAACTCATTGGAAAGTGTGATTTTTATAAATAGATGCCTTTAGGTGACTACAATCTGGATCTCCAAGTCCCAGCTCCTCACCAAGTCTGACTCTAACTTTTTAATATGGCACAAAAAATAATATTTTACAGCTAGAAGCTCTTGAAAAACAGCTCCACACAGACAGCTGCATGTCTTCACTCTGAACTGAAGTGTGGTTCTATTTCATCCCTACTGACCGCCAGAGGGCGGTGCTGAAAGCACTGAATGTCCCTTCGCGCATGCGCCGTTCGAGTAGTAATACCAACAGAGTCACACCTGTGACATGTCGGATGATCAATCAGAGGCTATATAGCCTGACGTCATCCGTCACTCTGTTCCTTTTTCTTCTCGCGTGCGGTTCGCTTGCATAGCATCAACCTTTCTTGGTCATTTCACCGTCATTTGACGCCCCATTTGCCTGTTGGCTGGAGCAGCGATATTTCGCCCTCCTAGGGGCTGCGACGGGTTGATCCTTGACCGATCTGTGTGCTGGGGATGGTCGCGTTTGCGCCCCCCCCCCCCCTCCTGACTCACAGCTTCAGGTTGGTGGTATGATACGCACACTTCAGCTTGGCTACTTAAGCTTAGCCTCTCCGGCTGTTGTTGCACTTTGATTTGTAACGGTAGCGCCTTAACCTACCGCTTTTTCAGTTCTGAACTGAGCTATTGCTTTAATCGGTCTCTCTCGATATTAAACAGCTGATTGTTTGGCTCTGAACTGAGCTATTGCTTTAATCGGTTTGGTGGCGTTTCGCCCCCCCCCTCTCCCGATATTACACAGCTGATTGTTTAGCTCTGAACTGAGCTATTGCTTTAATCGGTTATGGTGGCGTTTCGCCCCCCCCCCCCCCCCCCCCCCCCCCTCTCTTGATATTACACAGCTGATTGTTTAGCTCTGAATGGAGCTACCTGCGGTGGCATCTGAGCTTTGTTTGCTTTAATCTGTCACGGTGGCGTCTCGCCCCCTCTCTCCTGATATTAAACAGCTGATTGTTTAGTTCCCTAAACTGAGCTACCTGCGGTAGCATCTAAGTTTGATTTCTTTATTTGGTGACGGTGGCGTCTCGCCCCCTCTCCCAATTTTAGCCAACCGCTTATCCGGTGTTGGAGTGAGCTACCTATGGTAGCATCTGAGTTTTCTTGCCTTAATCGGTGACGGTAGCGTTTTTGCCCCCTCTCCCGGTTTCAGCTGACGTCTCACTCTATTTTTGCGCTGAGCTCTAATTGGTGAAGGTAGCATCTCGCCCCCTCTCCCAATTTTAGCCAGCTGATTATTCAATTTTGAATCGAGCTACCTGTGGTAGCATCTGAGTTTTGATTGCTTTATATGGTGACAGTGGCGTCTCGCCTCTCTCCCAATTTTAGCCAACCGCTTACCCGGTTTTGGAGTGAGCTACCTATGGTAGCATCGGAGTTTTCTTGCCTTCATCGGTGACGGCAGCGTTTTTGCCCCCTCTCCCGATTTTAGCTAATATCTTACTATTTTGCGCTGAGCTTTAATTGGTGACTGCTGCGTTTTCGTCCCCTCTCCCGATTTTAGCTAATATCTCATTATTTTGTGCTGAGCTTTAATTGGTGACAGCAGCGTTTTCGCCCCCTCTCCCAGTTTCTGGGTTGTCGTCCTGTATTCTGGACGTACCTGACAGTGTCAGCTCCTCTGTTCTTTCTGCCTGCGGTTGGACTCGGGTCAGTTTCGAACATGGATGGCTCCCACTGTTGTGTGGATTGTGGTAACGTGCTTCAGGCAGATGATGGCGACCTGTGCCCTGCCTGCCTTTGACATGATCACCTGGTGGGGACCCTATCAGAGAATTCCTGCATGAACTGTGGTTACATGCCCCGTGCTGTGTGGGTGACTCTGCTGGCCCGATTGCGCCCCGAGGTTGGCAATGACCTTCCACCTTCTGGGAAGGTGACCCTCCCTAGGCGCTCGAAGTGTCGGAATGAGGCCACAGCCTCTGTGGCTCCTCCTAAGAAGAGTCGAGCCAAGTCTGATCAGGGCCTTTCCACGAGAGTTGAGCGTTTGTCTGCAGAACTGGCAGCAGTGAAATCCCTTCTTCAGGCACGCCAGCTGGATCCTTCGCTGGTTGGATTCTCTTCTCCACCCATGCCGGAGTTGGCTTCGGAGGTGGACGTGTTGTCTTTGGCTGCCTCTGCCCCTCACTTTAGGAGTGAGGAAGGGGCGCAGTCGTGTGAGACTGACTCACTCTCTTCGTCTCATAGTGCAGCTGGTGGGTTGAGTGGCAGCTCTATGCGGGACATCATGCATATGGCATTGAGGCAGCTGCAGTTGGACGTCCCGCAGGTTGAGGAGTCCGCTCCTGGAAGTGCCTTTTTCAGGCGCAGACGGGCCCCTTCTGTCTCTGAGTTACGCGCTTGTTGGCGGAACTAGAGCCTTTCACGCCTCTCCACAGATGGTCGCGTGTTGGCGGCTTTACGTGAGTCGGTTAAGGCAGGCTTGGATCTTATGCCTGCGGTTGAACCTGAGGTGGCCACACTATGGTGTCACCAGATGAGGCTCTGCATCGTGATGTGCCACAAACTCTGGCCGCCGCCCCATCAAGGGCCATGGGGACGGACGATGAGGCCACCAGGCCAATCGTCGAATATTTTTCCAATCAGCAGCTCAGTTATTGGGCTGCTCATGCTAGGAATCCATGGGTGGTTTCCACCATTACCTCTGGTTACCGGCTACAATTCCAACGCCGGCCTCACATGTCACGCCGGGTCAGGGTGACCATAATCACCGACCCGGTGTAAGCTCAAGCACTGGGCCAGGAGCTTTCTGCCCTCCTGGCCAAGGGTGCAGTAGAGACAATTGATCCTCTGCAGCAACCCAGAGGCTACTATTTTGGGTCCCAGGGGGACTGAATCGATATCTAAAGGTGCTGCCTTTTCACAGGCTCACGACGGCAGAGGTTCTTCAGACTGTTAAGAGGGACAAGTGGTTTCCCTCAACAGACCTGACGGATGAGTACTTGCATGTACCTCTTGCGGCAGAGCGTCGCCGTTTTTCTCCGGTGCTCCCGTTTGGCTCTCTCTCTCCCCGAGGGTGTTCAGTTGGAGTGTAAAAGCAGACCTTTCTCCTCTGCGGCATGAAGGCTCTTCCATACCTCGACAATTGGCTTCTGCACCCCATCCCGGGCGCATGCTTCTCGTGATGCAAGTCGTCTGCTTGGTCATGTGTCCCAGTTGGGCCTCCAGGCCACCTTGGGGACGAGCTGCCTGACCCCATCTCAGACAACCACTTTTCTTGGGGTGTCTCCGGATTCACCTTACATGAGGGCTTACTCATCTGCTCAAGGGTGAACAATATACTCCGGTGGGTCAGTCGATTCAGGCTGGGCCGGCAGTTTCCGTACGTCGCCTCCCTGCGGCTACTGGGCAAACTGACGCCGGTCACTCAGGTTGTGCCCTTAGGTCTGCTGTCACTGCGCCCTAACACATAAATGTACTGGAGCTGCGTGCTGTGCATCTGGCTCTCGGACACCTTTTGCCCACCTGAAGGGGAATTAGGTTCCGATTCGGTCAGGCAACGCCTCTGCGGTCTACCACCTCAACCATCGAGGTGGCACCAGGTCAGCGTGGCTTCTGGAAGTGTCCAGAGATCTCCTGGAATGGGCTCTCCTCGCCTGTCCACCCTGCAGGCAGTGTACTTACCAGGGCAGCACAACCACGCCGCAGACTCTCTTTCCCGCCAGGCGACTGCCCCGGGAAGAGTGGTCCATTCACAGCGACTTAGTGCTCAGGATCTGGGACCTCTTTGGTCGGGCAGAGGTAGATCTTTTCACCACAGAGGAATCGACTCGATGTCCTCGATGGTATTCCCTTAAGGGGGCATCAGGTGCACTGGGCCAGGACGCATTGGCTCATCCCTGGCCAAGGGTCCTTCTGTATGCTTTTCCACCCCTGTCGCTGATTTGGCCTACTCTTCGGCGGGTTGCCGAGGAGGGCCACGAGAGGTTGCTAGGGGCTCCGTGTTGGCCAGCACGGCCATGGTTCCCGCTCCGGCAGGGTCTGTCACGGCATCCCGTGGTGTCTTCCGACCAGAAGGGATTTGCTGTCCCAGTTGGGACTGCTATGGCACCCCAGTCCTCAACGCCTCCGACTGTGGCTGTGGCCGCTGGACGGCTTGAGCAGCTGCTGACAGGACTTTGCATGCATTGCAAACTGCTTTACCGACACCTGACTGGCTGTAGTAGTCCCACACTGCACTTCTGGCTCGTGTCTTTCCTGTAGGCCTATCCATCTGCATTGAGGGAAAATTATGTGACAGAAGTTAAATTGGGTAACAGGGTAGCATAAGCAGTTGCAATCTAATACAAAGACAGATTTAGAAAATAAATGTTTGATACAAACTAAATCTATTTTCAGACATTGTAAAAAAAAAACGTTGTTCTAATAATTGTACATGTTTTAAATAATTTATATATTATATATAAAAAAGTATTATTATATATTAATTATATATACACATATTTAGTTAATACTATATAATAATTAACTTTAATGTCAGATGTCAGTCAAAATCATATAGATAGACCTGTATATTTAAATATAAAGAGTTAAATATAATGTTTCCACGTCACAAATAAAGGCGATTTACAAAGAAGTATTTGGATCATTGTACCTAGCGCACATCTAATGTCTGGACAAACTCCCTACAGATCGGCCAACTGCCAGCACTTTGATATCACACCGGGCGTATTTAAATGGTCAAAGGGCTTAGCAACGCATAATAAAGTAACTAATCGGCTAAACGTGCAATGTGCTTTTAGGGTCTGAGTCGCGTCGCGTACAGCTTCATGAAGTTGTTCACCTAACACCATGGTTGTTAGCGCAAGCCTGCTAGCTACTTGGTGGTGGTGTGACAGCCTGTCTGGCTACCCGTAACAAGATGTTACTCCAGATGTTTGAAACGCAGCGACTGGCCAAAACTTAATTCTATTAAAGTTAATTAAGAGGGACATTACGACCAATCACCGTTGGTTCTAACATGCTGGGTAACCAGTTGTTACGGAACAAGATAGGCTCTCACACCGGCAGGCTACCAAGTAGCTAGCAGGCTTGCACTAACAAATTGTTAGTCTCAGGAACAAACACAAACACGTCTTATTTGGTCTTCATTGACCATGGCTTTCAGTCCACCTTTCGTGTAGAACTACAGACACGTTCACGTTTCCATGTGGGGGTTTAAAAATGACTGTACACTATGCTGAGACTGCTTTATGGACAACCGTTTCAGTGAGGAGTATTCACTGTCATTCTGGTTATCCTTATGTGAGCTAAAGGTTTGCGTCGTTACACAGAACAAACGGACCATTTTCACTAGTTGTACTAATAAAGACGTTGTGGTGCCGTGCTTTTGCAACGTTGGTGTGTTTGTGACTTATAGGGGATAAGGCTTCGTATATGCTTACCTTGAAGGGAATTTGTTCTCTCTGCTTCAAGTCGTACTTCCACCACCGAAGTCCCGCTTGCATCCGCACCGCAGCCGCCTTGAAACCGCTCACAGCGTTCAGTAGCCAGCCACCCCGCCCCCAACTTGCGCCACGGCCGCCTTGAAACCGTTCGCAGCCTTGCTGTTGATTGGTTGTATGTGCCAAACAAATCAGATGCTGTGACGGGCGGGGCAATGCTCATGAACTCAAAGTTGCGAGAGCAGAAGAGTCAGACGCGTTCAGAACGAAACGGCTGCAAAATTGGTTGTGAAAATTATATCGGTGGAAATTTATGGAAAGTATGGCCGATACCGATATCCCAAAAATGTTAAATATCGGCCCGATATATCGGTGGGGCCGATAATCGGCCGGGCCTTACTTTGAGGGCTGTACCATGGGGAGCCCTATTCTAGTTTATCTTTTCTTGCGTGGTGCTCGTAGGTTGCACCCACCGATGGTTCCGCGGGCACCAGTTTTGGATCTGCCCTTGGTTCTTAAAGCTCTGTGCCACTCTCCATTGGAGCCTTTGTCGCAGGCAGGCCTCAGGTGGCTATCATGTCAGACTGCCTTTTTGTTGGCTATTGTCTTCTCTAAGAGAGTCAGCGAGCTACATGCTCTTTCTGTCAGCCCTTCCTGATTCAGATGGGGTACTGATGGCTCTGGTGTTACCTTGTGGCCAAACACTGCACTCCTGCCTCAAGTGTTATCTCGTTCTCATTGCAACCGGCCATTGAGATTGGCACGGTTTCAGCATGTGTCAGAGGGAACGGCCGATGGGTCTCAGTTGTTGTGCCCAGTGAGGGCACTGGAGGCATACATTGCAGCCACTGCTGCTATACGACGCTTAGATCAACTGTTCTTGTGTTACGGAGGCCCTGGGTGGGTTGTCATCCTTCCAAGCAACGCCTCTCCCATTGGATCGTGGGCGTCATCTGCCACGCCTACGCTGCGGGACGCTGCTCCCCACTCGTTGGTGTGAAGGCGCACTCTACCAGGAGCGTCTCCGCTTCCTGGGCTGCCTTGAGTGGGGTCCGATGGAAGCAATATGTGCTGCGGCATCATGGGCTTCCCCGAGCACGTTCACCCGATTTTACGAGGTTAATCTGGCCTCCCCTCATCCTCTGGATCAGGTTCTGCGGCGAGGGTCCTCTGAGCCTTCTCAATGAGGTATTTGCTCTGGATTTCTCGTGACGCCGCTGGTATTAGTCATTCAGTGCTTTCAGCACCACCCTCTGGCAGTCAATAGGGATGAAATAGAACGTAAGTTGCGTATGTAACTACGGTTCTATGAATCCCGGATAACCGCCAGAGCTTCTCCGTCACTCAGAATCCTTGCATTCCGCGAGAAGATTCTGTAGGAACAGAGTGACGGATGACATCAGGCTATATAGCCTCTGATTGATCATCCGACATGTCACAGGTGTGACTCTGTTGGTATTACTACTCGAACGGCGCATGCGCGAAGGGACATTCAGTGCTTTCAGCACCGCCCTCTGGCGGTCAGTAGGGATGAAATAGAACCGTAGTTACATACGTAACTTACGATTTATTTTAATGTCTGTTTTGTCATGTTGGAGGATGAGAAACTCTAAAAAACTGTTTAACTTCTTTTATTCTATCATTTTTTTACTTTATTTCCACGGACAAATAAACGGAACCAAATGGGAAAGAGTTCTATAAAGGTTATTTGACTGATTGATTAATTAATGTATTTTCTCCCTCCTCAGCCTGAGTGGCTGTAACCTCTCAGAGAGAAGCTGTGCAGCTCTGTCCTCAGCTCTCAGCTCCCAGTCCTCCAGCCTGACAGAACTGGGCCTGAGTAACAACAACCTGCAGGATTCAGGAGTGAAGCAGCTTTCTGATGGACTGAAGAGTCCAAACTGCAGACTGGAAACTCTCAGGTAAGGACTGTATGAAAACAAGCTTCTCCAAACTACACAAACACTCCAGATAATGTAGATGAGGATGAAATCACGTGTACGCTCAGCTGGGCTCAGATGGACCGAGGTGCTCAGTGGATGTTCCTTCTTGTTGTTTCTTTTAGTAAAAACAGTAAAGTGTAGGTGTGTATTAATCCAGCTGAATTCCCAACAAAGCTGCTCTCATTCAAGGATTTTTCTGGGGTTTTTGTCACAGTTTGAAAGTGTGACTGAAAATCAGCCCATTAAGACTACATGTCAGCTGGTGGTCACTTAAAGCATGTAATAAAATCACCATTCAAGTAACTTAAAGACAACAGGTGTACAGTGAGTTCAGCTGTACTTACATGTACCCTGAAGCCAAACTGGCAGCTGGTTCCACAGAGAGGGGCCTGATAACTGAAGGCTCTGCCTCCCATTCTGCTTTTAGAAACTCTGGGAACCTCAAGTAAACCTGCAGCCTGAGAGCAAAGTGCTCTGTTGGGAACATATCCAACAATGAGATGTTCTCACTCAGGCCGCAGAGTTGCAGCGTCAGACAGACTTCAGTCAGTAACTGGATTCTGCTCCTCTGCATGTGAACAGTTATAAGGAAGGTGTTCCAGTTAATGCTCCAGTCAGGCTGTGAGCAAAGCTCAACTCAAATGTGGAGGAACTGTGCATGATACAGCCAACAGCTGCAGAGTCATCAGAATATTTGAGGAGATGACAGAACTCTGGGGTGTGCTGGAAGTCTGAGGTGTGCAGAGTTCAGTGAAGAGTGAAATGTTTAAATATTCACAATAATCTAAAGTTTTTATTCTCAGAGGTTTTCTTTTCATCCAGGTTTTTCATTCACTGCTGCCATGTTTCCTCTTTGTTTGTCACAGAAGATTGTTTATATTTTCTTCTCATTTTATCTGAAACTGTTACTGAGCAAAATGATGAAAAGAATCTTTCTCTAAGAATCTTGTTACCATTGGATGACCTTCAGCTTGAGCTTCAGAGCAGTTCTCTCAGAGTTTCTGTTGTTCTGTGTGTCTGCAGCCTGTCAGGCTGTCTGATCACAGAGGAAGGCTGTGCTTCTCTGGCTGAAGCTGTGACCTCCAACCCCTCACATCTGAGAGAGCTGGACCTGAGCTACAACCATCCAGGAGCCTCAGGAGTGAAGCTGCTGAGGGCTGCACTGAAGGATCCACACACACTCAGGTATGGAGAGGCCTGCTGCAGCCTCACAGTGTCTGATAGAGGAGGAGGAGCTGGGAACATGTTCTCTGTCCTGCACTCAGCCCTGTGCTTCCTGCTGAGTGTTGCATGAACAATCACACATGTAGGAGCCTTTTTACCTTTAACCCTAACCCATTTGTAGAGGAGGTCTGCAAGGTGAACATCTGCAGGAACAACAACGAGAAGTGTCTGTTGGTCCGAGTTGATTTAGTTTGGACAGATCTCTGCATGTTAAAGGAACAGTCTTTCATTTTTAGAAACGTCTTTTTGGTCCTCTGACCCTGATTCAATTACAAGGATGGGTCCAGGACATGTTAGCCTAGCTTAGCACAAAGATTTATAAACCCCTGTGGTTCAGGTAAAGTTTCCTTCATAAATCCTGCTGATTGGAGGTTCCTGATGGTGAATCACAGCAACAGACCCAGAAAATTAATTTAAATGAGACATCATAAATATTTTGGTCCTGAACGCTCATTCCCTCCAAACTCTTTCATCCATGTTGTCTTCTATTGGTGCCAGTGCTCCGTGTAACATCACACACGAGTGGCATTGCAGCATTGATCTGTTTAGTTCAATATGAAGGTAACAGACGAACAGACAGAGGAACGTGCTGCCAATCTTGGATATCAGCTTTGTGACACTCTGGCTTTGAATAGAGATCTTTGAGCAGATGAAGTTGCTGCAGCTCATCTTGTCCAGGCAGCAGATCTGATAGATGCTGAAAAGCTGCTTGATCATATATCAGATTATCAATCAGGTTCAATAACAGTGTGGATGTTGGACTAAATAGAAGCTTGATGATGTGACTGCACTTCAAAGTGGAAATGAATCCTGGATAAGATTTGGAAGGAGTGTGGTGAGCTGATGCTGCTGATCCCTCTGAAATGTGTTGCTGTCCTCACAACAGCAGGATCTGCAATGATAATGTGAGGGAACAAATCCTCAGTGTGATGATGAAGCAGCTGTTAGTGGTCAGTGTGGAAACAAGCTGTCACAGCTAAAAACCTGCCTCAAACTGTCTCTGACAGTCACTTAGCTTCATGTGCACAGAAAAGAAGTCACTTTAACATTTCCCAGCTGAGTCAGAAAAAACAGTGAAACCAATGTGAAGAATCTGAGGCAGGCTGCTGTGCAGAGGATGTTCCTGTCAGAAGCAGATCAGTCAGACTTTAGGGCAGATAGAAGGTTGCAGCTCTGGGTCAGATCAGGAGTTTTTACAGTGTTCTTCATATGTGAAGAGATGAAAAGGAGGAGACGGCTGAGAGAAGAAATTGTGACTTCCACAAAGCAGTTTTGTACGCGTCAGTGTTGATTCTGCTCATTGTAGTTTCCAGATGCTCCACTCCAGTGGATGTGTCCAGATGTTGGACTGTTCCTTTCTCAGTGAAGAACAATGTGTGTGAGAGCCATGTAATGTCCATGTTTGATGCTGAAAGAGACGGTGCTGCTCTGACCCCCCTCCTCCTTTCAGGGTGGAGCCTGCTGGAGAACGATGGCTGACACCAGGGCTGAGGAAGTGTGAGTGTGTTCTTCATCTGATTCATGACATCCAGCCATCGTCACACTGTCACATCACTCATTGATCAAAGTGAACAGATGATAGATCAATAACTGCAGCTGGACTGTGTTTGTTCTCTCCTTCAGATTCCTGTCAACTCACAATCGACACAAACACAGTGAGCAGAGAACTGAAACTGTCTGACAACAACAGGAAGGTGACACATGTGGAGAAGGTTCAGTCATATCCTGATCATCCAGACAGGTTTGATGTCTGGTGGCCTCAGCTGCTGTGTAGAAATGTTCTGACTGGTCGCTGTTACTGGGAGGTCGAGTGGAGAGGAGACGTTTCTATATCAGTGAGTTACAGAGGAATCAGCAGGAGAGGAAGAGGAGACTGTGAGTTTGGATGGAATGATCAGTCCTGGAGTCTGAGCTGCTCTGATAGAGGTAAATACTCTGTCTGTCACAATAACAGAGTAACAGACATCTCCTCCTCCTCCTCCTCCTCCTCCTCCTCCTCCTCCTCCTCCTCTGTCTCTAACAGAGCAGCAGTGTATGTGGACCGTCCTGCTGGCACTCTGTCCTTCTACAGAGTCTCCTCTGACACACTGATCCACCTCCACACCTTCAGCACCACATTCACTGAAGAACCTCTGCATCCTGGATTTGGGTTCTGGTTATCTGGTTCCTGGTTGTCTCTGTGCTGAGTATACAGAGTGTCCTCCTGTCAGAGAATCCCTGCTGAACAGATAGTTCAGTCTGTTCATGTCTGTCTCTTTCACTCAGAAACACCTTTTCAGATTCATGGACTCAGTCAGTTTCTGTTTGAAACTCTTCTGAATGATTCCTTGGAAACTTCTTCCTCTTCCAGTCCTTTAAAGATGGAAGCTGCCATTCTTCCAGGATGTTGTTTTTCTGTGTGTTTCCAGTCAAAGCTTCACACTGAGTATCAGCAGGTTGTGTTTCTCTGCAGCTGACTTCAACTGAGACCATTCAGTTGAAGTCAGCTGCAGTTAGTTTGCTGCACATGTGACAAACTGTGACATCAGAGAGGAATCACTGAGCTGCCATCAGCCCAGATGGATTCCAACCTGCTGACAGATGTTCTCTGATTCTGCTCCAATGAGCAGAGGTCTGGTGAGCAGCCGGGGTTCATCCTGATGTTTCACACATTCACTTCCTGTTAGATGATGAAAGGACACCTGGACTGGAGCTGGTTCCTGATGGCAGAATGTTGCTGAATGTTGCTGTTGAACGCTCACAAAGAGGACTGAAAGGATCCTTTACAAACAGCATGTGGACCTGAACAGTCCACAACATCTGCTTTGGACCGACAGTTCCTGATGTGGAACATGTCGGCCGGTTTTCCTCGCTGCTGCTGTTTGGATCCAGATGTTGCAGAGACTCTTCCTGCTTCTCTCAGTACGTGCATGTGTTTGTGAACGCTGGTGTGAAAATGAGCTTTTTCTGAAGTGGCAGCTGAATGTGCTGATGTCCTGCAGACAGATGGACAACAGCTGACCTGATGGCTTTAAAGTGAGTAGCTGGCTAAGTTTCCATGTTATTTTCCTCTGGGATTGTTTCATGTTCAGAGGGAAGAGTTGGAAAATATTTACTGTTTACTGTGTGAAATATAAAGTTTGCTATGATCACATGATTTAAAGAGAACTGATGTTGAAATCCCAGGGTTTTCATACATTCACATGTTTAATTTGTCCCTTTGTGTACATGTACAGACAGTAATAATACAGAAAGTAAATGTAATGCAGAACTAAATAAACACCAATATTTATTGATTTATATAGAGTCATTTCTGAATAAAATGTGTGTTTAACTGTGTAGCTGGATACCCAAGCAGCTGTAATGTTGGAGTAAAAAAAGACATCCAACCAGGAACAGAATGTGAAATAAAGAGGCAGATCTGCAGGTTTCCAGCCCACAGAGGAGTCCCAGTCCAGCCGGCTGCTGCAAACAGTGAAATCCTCTTTGTAGCTGCCATCAGGAGTGAAAGTCCCGGCTTTGGGCTGGTTTGTTCAGTGAGGTTTTAAAGCCTCCGGGTCGGCATTCAGGCATCCCCGTGTTGGTGCTTATAGAAGTGACTGTAATGGGACGAGCTGCTGACACCACGATGAGTGAGAGAAAAGGTTTGGAGTTGGAATTTAATCAGAGGAGTCGGTTTCTGAATGGAAGTGTTTAAGAAAGCCATCATCCGAAGAAATGTTCCCAAAGCTGAGCTTTTAGTGAATTCCCAGGAATATTGCGTGTGACCTGTTGGCTCCGGGCGTCAGACTGATTCTGAGCTGTTTAGAAGCTTTGGGCTCAATCCCCAGGCAGGAAAAAAGTATTTAAAGCTCAGCAGCACACAGGTGAGGAAGAAATGAAGCGGAATGGTTGTTTATCACTGTGGTGAGACAGCTCAGAGTGATCGAGAGTGTTTCAGTTCTCACAAGTTGTTTTCAATTCAGGGGATTTGATGAAAATAATTTTAGGGTAAAAACTCAGAGAAGAATCAAATGTGCTCACAGTTTGCAGCAGAATAAGCAGTAAAAAAATAATTGAGCTAATATGAAACGTTTCAATAACAACAATTAATTAAAGAAAGTCACATTTCTGGTTTTACACATCTCAGAATATTTCAACACAGTTATGTACGTGTTCGGCACCTCGTGTGTCTTTGTCTGCTATTTGTTTCTGTTCATTCAGTCACATTTCAGTTCATCAAATATTAACACAATTTAGCTCAAATTTAGATTTCTGCCTCTGAACAGGGATACAAGTATTTTATATTTATATTCCCACTTTTCTTCATATATTTCTGTATATATTTCCACATTTATTTCCTTCATCTTTGACAGATCTGTCCTGTTTGTGGCAGTTCAGTAAAAATATGGAGTTTCTGCAGTCCGGGGGCTGAACTGACATCATGCAGTTTATCTTTACACCACAAGAGGGCGACACATCACCTTAAGTGAAGAGTCCCCTTCCTTCACAGTTCCAGCAGATATTAGTTACATTAGAGCCGAACTGAACATGGATCAGTAACATTTATTAAGTCCTGATCACTGGAGGCGGCCTTGTTACCACAAGGGTAGTGAGACAATCAATCTGGCAAAGACTGGTTGCCCCTGCAGCTCCTATAAAGCTGCCCCGAAGAGGGCAGATGAGAAGCAGGTGTGACAGCAGGAGCGATCCAGACTCCGCCCAGGGCTTCCAGGAAATCTGCTCAGCCCCACCTGAGACTCAGAAGCAAAGCAACAACACAGCCAAGCATGATCGGGACATATAAGGGTAAACTTCATGTAACCCCTGTTAGATTTGTAGCACTCAGAAATACAGGTTTCCTTGAATGCATTGTAGTTTTCCTTATCATAGTTTTCTCGTCTGGTAATTGAATTTCTGTAGCTTGCCCTGAACGCATCACCCGCAGTTCTCGGTGTGGGTGAAGGTGTGCCAAAGATGGAAAAACCAGGAGGGAAAGAAAGGCAGAAAAACTCCATGCTGCCGTGAAGCCCGCTGTTCTCCAGTTAGCACATGAAGAGAGTTTTCCATGAACATTGGTGAGAGAGCTGCTGTTAGTGGTGAACCATAAACGAGTACCTGCCTCCAAGACGTATTCTGTGAAGAGCCGAGACAAATGTTTGATGAAACTGAACAACGAACGGCTTCATTCAAAGAGACTTTGGACTCTCACATGAGCAGCAGCATCGTGGTGTTTCAGCCCTTTGATGGGGAGTTGGACACATTTCCCCTCCTGTGGGCTCATTCACTCCTTCAGGCATTAAGCTGCTGCGCTGCCAAATAATATATTCATTAATATTCATTATTTCAGCCTTTGAAATAATAAAGCTTAGATGTCCCTCCATTTCAGACACAACGGGACAACAATGCTGAAAACATTCAAACTAACAAAGTACAACAATCTTTAGGAGAAGTTTCATCCTTAAAGCTTTTTACCAGTTACTGTGCAGGTTTGAAACTGCTCCTACTTTCCATCTTCACTGAGTAATGATGAGAAATGTGAGCTGTGGTAAAACTCCAGCATTAACTAAACATGACAGTGTTGTTAAAGTATTAATATGACTGCTCTCTTCCATCATAAAACCTCATTTTAGAAAGATTTCCCACATTTCAATGTTCATCCTGACTGGGGGTGTAGTTACAGCTTATGGCCACTAGAGGGAAGCACAGAGACAGATGCAAAGAGGTTGTTAAGTTCACAGAGACGCAGTTAGATATCACTTCCGGTGAGGACAAAAAATAAAAGCTTCCCAAATAATTGTAAGAGCTTTTTTCATGTTAGTGTTGATCCTATATTTATGTACATAATAACTTACTTTTCTTAAGAAATTTACTGTTTTTGAATGTAAAATATTCCCAGTTCACATATTTGATGTTGCTTGTTTTGTTTTCATCATTTAGAAGACATGAATCTTGAATCTAGTTTTCCTTTTCCTGCCTCAGCTCATGTCCCACCAGGGCTCTCAAGTGTTGAATGCAGGCAAGAGTGACATCCCAGGCTGCAGGAATGGGGTTCTTTCATTAGTAATACTATTATTAGTGTTGTTGTTATTAATAACTGCTTAATAACTCAGACTCATGGGAGACGTGCTTGTTTCCTGCCGTTTCCAAGACCAAAAGGACCGCGCGTGACGGTCCCGCCCAACGCGTGAGCCTTGAGAGCCCCGTGTCCCACACTCCAGAGACGCTCTGATCCGGGACCTGAAGGACAGCCTCGGCCTTGTTTCAGTATCAGATGTGAACGAGCCCAAATACAAGAGCAGAGGCTGCAGGAAATAACTGAGTTTACCGTAAAAATATGGACAAATGAAAGTTTTGACCTGATGGTGTTAGCAGAGAACAGCTCAAGCTGATCCAGAAGGAAACACAGATGTGTGCACAAAATATCAAATTTCCTTTCATTCCAGGCTGATTGTGACCAACAGCAGCCACATCCTGAAGGAGCTAAAACATGATTTCAGCTCCACTGAGGTCAAAGGTCAGAGCAGATGATCTAAATGAAGTGTGCTGAAGGCTCTCCTGACTGCAGTTAAAGCAGAAAGTCCTCTTCAGCTGTATTAATACTAAATCAGTTCCTGTCGCACATCTCTCTGGGTTTAGGGTGTTTTATTCCTACCTGAGACGGTAACCCCTGTGAAACCATCACAGGTTAAAGTTGGACTGTTCAGATTCAGTCCATTCTTGTCCTGATAGCATTTAGCTTTAGACTTTTCCTCATGTTTCATGTCTCATTTGTGTGTCTGTTTTCTTTTTTTGTTAACAACATGGATGCTTCTTTAGAGCAGTCTGAATGTTTGCTTTGGGACCAGTAACAGAAGGATGGACATTGTTTACATTCATACGGGACACAAAAGGCGTCTGATTCTGATCATTGTGCCAACACAGTTTCTGCAGTGCAGCACTAACGCTGTGTGGGGGGGGCAGCAGGGACCCCTTCAGGGACATCAGGTCAGACGAGCTCTGATGATGACCACATGAGGATTTCTGTCTCTTTATCTGCTGATGGAGAGGAGGCAAAGAGCCGCCGGCAGCGTTTGTCTTACTGGATGTTTCTGAGCGGCTGCAGCTTCTTCTTCTCTGGAGCTCATATTCATGACGGCACCCTGTGACCATCATCCTGACGTTCACACTTCTGACTTTTGGCTTCAGCAGGAAATCATTTTGTTGTTGTGTGAAACAAAGAGAAGCCATAACTGTTGCATCAGTGCTGTGAGGAGCCGGATTTATTTCTGCTTCTCTGTATTTATTCTGGAGGTCGTCTCAGGGTAACGATGCAGCAACTGAACACTCAGGAAAAAACAGGTTAAAAGCACTTTAACTGTAAGAAAGGATTAGAAGGATGAGTTTTAGTTCAGTTTAGTTTCCAGCCGAGTGACTCTGTGGCAGAAACAGAGCTGGATCTCAGAGGCCTTTTCTGTACGAGCCAGTTTACAGCAGAAACACTTTGATCTGCTGCTGAGGAGAAGAAATGTTCCAGCGTGTTCCTGAGCAGCTGCTGATGGACTCATTCAGAAAGAGGCAGATCCCTGAAGCTTCCAGCTGTTGGCTTTCACACATCATTTCATCAGGTGTGACACAAGTCACGAGTCAGCTTTTAAACAGCAGCAAACAGGTGTGCACGCTAACATTTAGAAATGCAGAATAAAAGAAGATATCAGACATTTCTCAGTGAAACTCTCATTCTGGAAGTCGCTGGTCAAACAACACTGAGAGTCTGCAGGCTTGTTGGCAGCTCTCAGCTAAATGCTGACAGCACTCAGTCTGCAGCAGGCCTCCAAAGACCTGAGAGTCCAGGCTCCAGTGCGGATCCTCTGGGACCAGACAGCCTGCAAATGGACAAATCACTCATTTAATATGCTTTCTCTTTCCTTCTGAACAGAAAACCTTTTTCTCCGTCTCAGGAGCCAAATCATGTTTGTTTCTGGCTTTGGACCGACTGACTCCACGATGGTGAGATCAGGACTGAGGCTCAGATCTGTGGCCAAGCAGTGTCCTTCATCACGTAGAGGTCTGATTATGATGCAATATGTCTGAGTGACCTTATATTCAAAGAGTCAAAACTGTCAAAATCACTGAAAAATAATTCCATTTTAAAAACAAGGTTTTTCAGGAGAGTTTGCAGCTTCTGCATCCTGAGCAGCAGAAAGGCTGAAAGCAGAAAGTTGTTGGAGCCTCAGAAGAGTCTTAATTCTACCTAAACACATGTTACAGTCGAGAAGTTCATCATGCATCATGTTTGTGTTCCACAGACCTTATTGTGTGTGTTTATTCATTCATATCTGCCATGAAGAAGCGCTGGGAAATGAAATGGCCGTTATTACTGCCCTCTGGCGGTTAAACCGCACAGCTACATCAATCAATGCTTCATGATTTAACCGGAAGTCAGATCACCAGTACCATGGTACAGCGAGAACTATAAAGTCTGCTCTGTTTAAATTTACTGTCACATGAAGTAGCCACGTTTTAGCACCACATTCACTCATTCTCTACTTAACTTTTAAACTAAATATAACCGGAGCGAACAAAGATGCTAGCTAACGGCTGCTAACTAGCTAGCGTTAACTGTAGCTTAGTTTACACTTGAAGAAGAAACCTGCGCCTTTCACACAAAGAGGCCACCATCTTATTTACATTCAGTCACTCCTGAGTAAAACAAGTTTCAGCTGTTATCAGATTAAACAGCTTTATATTACGTCTGTGAGGTGCAGCACAGCGTTAATAGCGTTTTATTGTGAAAGGTCAAACCAGAAGTGTCAGTCATTTGTAACATCTCCAGCTTGACCTTTTCTGTAGATACCATCTGTGGCCACTAGAGGGCAGAAACGCCCTGCTCACAGCATAAAGACTGAATCTGCAGACTGCAGCTGGCTGCCTTCATCACATGAACAAAATGACTTTGGAACAGATTTCCCTCCATTTCAGACACAACGGGACAACAATGCTGTCAGTAAAACATTCAAACTGACAAAGTACAACAATCTTTAGGAGAAGTTTCATCCTTAAAGCTTTTTACCAGTTACTGTGCAGGTTTGGAACTGCTCCTACTTTCCATCTTCACTGAGAATTAATTGTCAGACAAACAAGCAAAGACTCCCAAAGTATCAGATACATTTTTACTGATTTCTGTTTGTTAGTTTTATTTTAATATGAGTAAACTCCTCCAGTGGATCAGTCTCTCATCTGTTTGGAGCTGTGTCTTCGCCAAGTTGTGCAGATGATGCTCTGCAAAGAACCGCTGATGATAATGCACAACAGTCTCCAGCTGAAGTGGTTGATGCAGTCAAAAAGGATGTTTATGTGGACGACTGTTTAAAATCTGTCTCTACAGAAGAAGATGCACATGGTGAAGAGGCCGCCTGATATCTGCTCTAAAGGAGGACTCAGGCTTTCAGAACGGGTCTGCAGCAGTCGTACAGCGCTCATTACAATTCCAGAGCAAAGCAGAGCAACAGTGTTGGTCAAGCTACTTTAAAAAAGTAATTAGTTACAGTTGCTAGTTACTGTTCCCAAAAAGTAATTGAGTTAGTAACTCAGTTACCACGTTGTAAAAGTAATTAGTTACTCAGCAAAGTAACTGTGGCGTTATTTTTTATGTTCTATAACGCTGTTACGTTCTATAACATCTTTAACATCAAATATGTTTATATTAACTGACTGAAGAATAAAAACACTATATACAGTCATTTAGAACATTCGGTATTTATTTGAGCTCAATAGATTGCAGCATAGAAATAAAAACATAAATATTGAATATAAAATTCAAGTGCAAAATTAAGACACACAAATGTAAACTTGGGTAAAAAGAACCAAAGGAAAATCTGGCCATTAAGTAGTGCAATTCTCTGTAACTGCATTTTAGGCCTACTGCACAATAAACAGAACACTACTCTTATATGTCATAAAGTAACAAATATATTATATACTCACATACTTTGCATTCAAGTACAAAACCAAATACCCAAAAAAGTAAACTTGGGTAAAAAGAAACAAAGGAAAATTTAACCTTAACTCTGTTAAACTCTGTTAAACTCTGTTAAACTCTGTTAAACTCTGTTAATAACTCTGTTAATAACTCTGTTAATAACTCTGTTAATAACTCTGTTAATAACTCTGTTAAACTCTGTTAAACTCTGTTAATAACTCTGATATTTTATTCTCCAAAGATGGACTTTTTGAAGGGAAAACTGTTGCTTTAGTAAGTTTTCATTCACCTGCTTTTTCTTTCCTTTAACTAGGAATGTCGGCCAGAGTTGTGGCTGAAAATATTTCTCTAACAAAGACTGATATTTGGCTGTATTTTACCAAACTTATCTGCTGCTCAAATTACAATCAGTCTAATTAATATCCAAGCAAAACTATGCCACCTGCTTACCCTCCCTTAAAGTGTTGAAAGTGTTGAAACACAACTCATAAATGCACATTTCAGGAACCAAAAATGGGATGAAACTGAAATCTTAAATATGAAAATGGATCAGTTTGTGTTTCTTTATGTTTGGTCTTGTTTATCAGCCATGTGTGATGTGACATGCCTTACTTTAAACGCTAAAGAAGCTCAGCTCATGGCATTACTTACCCACAGGAACTACAGCTAAAAGTTGTTTTCAGTCATTTTGATAATATTCTTCATTGTAGCTTTTATTTTAAGACACTTCGGCTCTATTCATTTGGACGTGCTGCAGCATGGAGATAAAATTATTTCCGGTGCAAATAAAAGCACCCGTTTTCAAACATATTCTGCATGTGCATAAGTCGTGTGATTCGTTATTCTTGTGTTTAAATCTCCAGTTTCGGGTTTCCTTGATGCAACGTCGCCCTCTTCTGGACAAAGTGGGAAGAGTCGCAGGAGAAACTTTTTCCTTTCGTGTATTAAAACTTTTATTTGTTTGAATATTTTTTTAGTTATTAAACCATTTGTTTGTTGTTGATTTTTTTTTTTTTTGCGTTTTTAATCCATTTTTGTCTCCTTTTCCGTCTCTTCTGGGGTGAAAATAAACAAAAACAAAGACGGCTGAAATACGTCATAGACCTGAGACGATGACGCCGTAAGCGTGCGCCGCCGGTTCTGCTTTTTGACGTTTGCGACGCGCGTGACTCCGGTAAAGATGTCGGTGTTTCACGATGAAGTTGAGGTGGAAGACTTTGAGTACGATGAGGAGACGGAGACGTTTTATTTCCCGTGTCCCTGCGGGGACCGCTTCGCTATAACTAAAGTGAGTCCGCTGGGAGCTGATGGCCAACTCCGATGGTGTTCAAACCAAAGTGCACTTTAGAAATCTCTGATTATTACTCTGCTCATCCTTTGGGGAAGTTAAACATTGAGCAGTTAATGTTTTTATCGTTTCCATAAATCTCCAACGTCTTCTGATGCATTCTGCTCAGAATCATTGAGTATTTTTAGATTATATTTACATTTTTTAAATAGTTTTAACAGAGTTTTTATCAGAAAGTTGCTTTCAAACATGGCGCCAATGATTCAGAATGTCGTTGTTTTACCTTTGATGGTCAGTTTACAGTAAGAAGCCGAATTAAGTTGATCATTTCCACTGAAAGCAAATAGATATTGAAGGTTTGTTAGTTTGTGAATGAAATGGGTTTAAATGAGTGTTGCATCATGAAGACATGCTGGTGCAGAACTCTCAGGTGAGCTGATGCTGATGGGTGCTGAAAGAAAGCTGAACCTGAGAGCTGTGCTTGTGTTTTTAAGGAGGACCTGGAGAACGGGGAGGAGGTGGCCACATGTCCCAGCTGCTCGCTCATTGTTAAAGTCATCTATGATCAGGTAGCTGCTGAATCCTCAGGTTGCTCACCCTGATCCAGTTGTTAAAGACCAGCTTTTAGCAGGAAAACCGGTTCCAGATCAGCTCCTGCTTAAACCTGGATGTGAAAGTCAAAACCGCAGAGGAACAACATTAAGTTCATCTTATTTTCTTAAAAGTTTAATGTTTTCTGGCATCAAGCCAAGTTGGAGATGGCAACCATCCCAAAGTCCATCCACCTAAGTTTAGGCTAAATGACCCGTCTGGGAGAAGATGGGCTTCTGGGAAAAGCCACATCAGGGTTTATTCTTGAACAGGACTCTTCTTCTTTGTGCCTTTTTATGGCGGTAAGATGGCCGCCCTGACGTGTGGGAAGTAAGTGGTTCATTCTAAGGCCATAAAAACGTTAGACACTAATGTGAGGTTGGTTTCTCTCGGGTTCAGACTGTTTACTGACTCTGACTGATACGGTGGCCCTGAAGTGCAAAACACAACGACATTAACCAAAACGGAAAAGGTAGGTACCCTCGGCGAAATAAATCGTTGCTGATTGGACTGGTGGTGGTCCGTGCTTTAAACCGGAAAGACTATGGTTTACGTGTTTTCAAAATAAAAGCGCTGCTAGTGACAACGTACACGCTGCTATTAAAGAATATTTATATGTAAATATCCCGTCTTACATGCTGCTTTATCTCTTGATGTTAACAAAAAGATCTCAAAAGATATTGACAAGATGCTATTAAACTTAATATAGCGGAACAAAAACCACTATATTAAAAAATCTTTAATAATGAACTTATATGATAATGTTGGCCTTAACATTTTAGACTTTTACACTTTAAATAATACTTAAATATATTTAAAATAAAAAATAAATTGGTTTAAACAATGTATCAAGAACCCATCTTCAATTTGGAACTTCATACCAATATTGTTCCATATGTAGTGTCTATGTGAGGAAAAATCTTTTTGTAGCTCAATGACCAAGAAAGAAGCATCCGGCATCCGGCTAGCATGACAGGCTGCGCAAACAGCGCAATCGCCGCACAGGGAGCGCCGATTTGCACCGGTCTGTGTCCTACTGTCAGTATTTGACAACCTCTAGCAATGGGATTGCGCTTCAAATGCCCCGGAGTTCCCCTTTAAAGCACGGACCACCACCAGTCCAATCAGCGACGATTTATTTCGCCGAGGGTACCTACCTTTTCTGTTTTGGTTAATGTAGTTGTGTTTTCTCTTGTGCTGTTGTGTTTGGCACTTCAGGGCCACCGTAGGTTGATCCCATTTGGAGCTCCGCTGTGAGAGAAAAAGGTTGAAATGTTTAAGGATATCCAGACTGACCCAAAGCCGTTTGTGTTTCAGGAGTTGTTCGTGTCCGGAGAAATCATCGAGGCTTCGTCGGCCTCGGAGCACAAACTGCAGCCGGCTCGGTCCTGAAGGAGGAAACCAGTTTGTACAAACTTTATTGGAGCAAAGAGACGCTCGGAGTGACGCTGAGCCTGTGCTGGCTGGTGGTTTCATGTTAGCTTTCCTGTTGCGTTCATGGGGAGGAGCGGCGTGTTTTCCCCTGAGCCAACGTCCTGCTGGAGGCCGGAGACGGCCGGAGCGGCGCCTGGTTCCAGCCGCGTCACGCTTTTCTTCTTCCAGGGAAACATTGGACGGCGTCCCGGTGGCTAAGCAAAGAGGCGAACTCTTTACCGACAGTAAAAAATGACCTGAACACCAGTTCAGACTTCCCCTTCGGAGGTCTTTCAGAGCTGCAACAGACTTTCTGCTGGTGTTTTCTGCTAAAACTCGCCCGTTTGAAGCTGAACGCTTTGTCTCAGATTTCAGCCGTTTGTCTGGGATGTGGAACTCAGGCTTAAAATCTTATAAATGTGGCTAAACGGAAGTAAAACCAAGTGCCTGCAGCTGTGAGTCGCCTTCATATGGAAGCTGTGGTTCATTAGCCGACTTCAGACTGTTGGGAGCCATGATGGCGACATAAACCAGAGTGTGTGCACGGATCAAATCTACATCTGAGGGCAGCTCGACCCTGCAGGATTAAAGATCTGTCTTTTAAAACTGTTTCATTGTATTTATTAAGATTCAACGGGGTGAAATTTGTCCCTCTCAGGCTACCGTACTTCTGTCTGAAAGTGGACTTTGTGCTGTTTGGGTCAGGAGAGACGTCCCCTGAGGAAATTCTACTAAACAGACATTTAAACCGTTTTTGAACAGTTTGCTTTGATAAAAAGAATAAAAACACAAGTAATAAAGTTGGAATGCTACCGAGTTTTATTGTGAATATTTTATTCATCAGAAAACTCATCCTGAAATATCTTAGCAGTTAGCATTTAATGAAGAATGTGACTAAATTTAATTGAAAAAAAGAAGAAAGAAATTACATTTTCCACTCATCAAACATCAAAGGAAGTTCATATAAAATCTTCTGAGTTTAACTGGAATTGATCTTTAATAATGAAGCAGAAAGTAAGAGCGAAAGATTCTTAACTTCCCAGTTTTAGGTCAAGTGAATGCAGCATGATTTCAAGTTCAAACTGACGGAAGAAGAAGAAGAAGCCATTAAAGGCCATGAAGATGCGTCCCTCTCAGCGGTGGATCCTGCGTTTAAATGAAGGCGTCTGCAACATGTCGATGACCAGTGGAGGCGGCGCATTCCACCAGATGTGTCGCAGCGGGAAAAATGTTCGTAGAGAAAGTTCCAAATGAGCCGAATCTTTGCCCCGGCGACAGATGTGCTGGAGAGAGGCGGCCAACCGGCCCGGTGCCGATGGCGGGTTTTTCAATGGTGTGTTCGGAAACGTTGCCATGTCAACAGATACATAGGGTAAGGGTCAGTCAAATTCAGTTCAGTTTTATTTTTACATTATATTTATAAAGCACAACAAAAACATCATCTTAGGAGGCTTCTAAAGGTAAAGTCCTGAATTACAGCACTGATTGCAAAGCCAAGACATCCACTTATAGTTCAGGGTATCAAGCACATATTTCAGAAATATGGTTTCATGTTAACAAGCAAACTGCAAATTATTTGATCTAATTTTTATGATTCCTAATTTGATTTCTAAGTATCAGTTTGTCACGTGCAGCAAACTAACTGCAGCTGACATCAACTGAATGGTCTCAGTGTGAAGCTTCGACTGGAAACAACATCCTGGAAGAATGGCAGCTTCCATCTTTAAAGGACTGGAAGAGGAAGAAGTTTCCAAGGAATCATTCAGAAGAGTTTTTAAACAGAAACTGACTGAAACCATGAATCTGAAAAGGTGTTTCTGAGTGAAAGAGACAGACATGAACAGACTGAACTATCTGTTCAGCAGGGATTCTCTGACAGGAGGACACTCTGTATACTCAGCACAGAGACACTGAGGAACCAGATGACCTGAACCAGAACCCAAATCCAGGATGCAGAGGTTCTTCAGTGAATGTGGTGCTGAAGGTGTGGAGGTGGATCAGTGTGTCAGAGGAGACTCTGTAGAAGGACAGAGTGCCAGCAGGACGGTCCACATACACTGCTGCTCTGTTAGGGACAGAGGAGGAGGAGGAGGAGGAGGAGGAGGAGGAGGAGGAGGAGGAGGAGGAGGAGGAGGAGGAGGAGGAGGAGGAGGAGGAGGAGGAGGAGGAGGAGGAGGAGGAGGAGGAGGAGGAGGAGGAGGAGGAGGAGGAGGAGGAGGAGGAGGAGGAGGAGGAGATGTATGTTCCTCTTTTTATGTGACAGACATAGTAACCTCCATCAGAGCAGCTCAGACTCCAGGACTGATCATTCCTTCCAAACTCACAGTCTCTGTCTCCTCCTCTCCTGCTGATTCCTCTGTAACTCACTGATATATAAACGTCTCCTCTCCACTCGACCTCCCAGTAACAGCGACCAGTCAGAACATTTCTACACAGCAGCTGAGGCCAGACATCAAACCTGTCTGGATGATCAGGATATGACTGAACCTCCACACGTGTCACCTTCCTGTTGTTGTCAGACAGTTTCAGTTCTCTGCTCACTGTGTTTGTGTCGATTGTGAGTTGGCAGGAATCTGAAGGAGAGAACAAACACAGTCCAGCTGCAGTTATTGATCTATCATCTGTTCACTTTGATCAATGAGTGATGTGACAGTGTGACGATGGCTGGATGTCATGAATCAGATGAAGAACACACTCACACTTCCTCAGCCCTGGTGTCAGCCATCGTTCTCCAGCAGGCTCCACCCTGAAAGGAGGAAAATAATTGTCACATGTTTCAGGACTCCAGAAATAGTATCTAGAATGAGCCGGTCCCATTCCAGCTGATGCTGGAGGAATGGTGGAGCACATGCTGCCAATCATACCCATATATTCTGCTTATGTCCCAAAGTAAAGACACTCTGGGGAGAGGTATCTGATGCTCTATACCTCAGGATGCTATTGTGGCTCTATTAGGAGTGATGCCTAAAGGGCTGAATGGGAGGTCAGAGAAACATCTGTAAATATATTACTCACAGCAGCACTGAGCTGCAGAACTATTAGATGGCTGAACCCCCCCTTCATATAACATCTGGATCCAGAAGGTTTGGGACCTTCATTAGATGGAGCACATTACATATCTATGAAGGCTCCTAAAGTCCATCTTTACTAACCGCTGGAGTCCTGTCGGCTCTTTATGAACACAATGAGACTGGTTAGCCTTCCTCCTCTGCCACCTGTTTCCCATCATCCACACAGAGCCTCACAATGTTTCAGTGCTGGTTTCCTCATCACTTATTTCTGTGTGGGCTTGTACATATGAATGTCTGAATGTGTATATTTGATTTAACATATTTAATGTGGCCCTGTGATGGATGGCGACCTGTCCATGGTGAACCCCGCCTCTGGCCCCGCTGGGAGGGGCTCCGGCCCCCCCGCGACCCGAGCGACGGATTCAGCGGGTGTAGAAGGTGGATGGATGGATGTTTAATGTATTTATTTGGGAGTGGATATTAGTTTTGTTCGTCTCTTGTTTGCTTTTGATCTTAATTTGGATATAATGTGTGTAATTATCATCTCCAGCTGGATAGAGAAAAGTGTAGAAACTGAACGTCGTCGCTGAAAAAACCCAATAAAAACAAGTTCAAACTAAACTAAATTAAACATCCAGATCCTCTCTCAGAACGCAGGTCTAACCCACATGTTCGCATTTCCAGATGTACGCTGAACATGGTTCTAGAAATCTTTGTGCTAAGCTAGGCTAACATGTCCTGGACCCATCTCTGTGTCTGATCCAGGGTCAGAGGACCAATAGACACTTCTCACTGTTGTTCCTGCAGATGTTCTCCTTGGAGACCTCCTCCACAAATATCTGCTGTTCATGTCCAACCAGCATTTGTGCTGTGAGCAAAGGAAACAGGCTCCTACATGTGTGATTGTTCATGTAACACTCAGCAGGAAGCAGAAGCACAGGGCTGAGTGCAGGACAGAGAACATGTTCCCAGCTCTTCCTCCTCTCCATACCTGAGTTTGTGTGGATCCTTCAGTGCAGCCCTCAGCAGCTTCTCTCCTGAGGCTCCTGGATGGTTGTAGCTCAGGTCCAGCTCTCTCAGATGGGAGGGGTTGGAGGTCACAGCTTCAGCCAGAGAAGCACAGCCTTCCTCTGTGATCAGACAGCCTGACAGGCTGTAGACACACAGAACAACAGAAACTCTGAGAGAACTGCTCTGAAGCTGAAGCTGAAGGTCTGCAACTGTCTCACATTACTGACTCTGTGTCTTCAGAAATCTGAGTCACAATCAAACTACACACACGTGGATAAACCTGATTTCTGCTCCCATTTTAGCCCCGAACACATGCAGACACTCCCCACTGAGTCCTGTTCAGATAAAAATATGGTCTGCACCACAGTGAGAGCAGCAGTGAAGAAGAAGCTGATTTCACTGGTGTGAAACTGAGACGCTCGTCAGCAGGGGCGCCGCTAGGGATTTAAGAATTATTTTCATGGGCCCCAAACAGCCGGTCAGGAGGCTTTATGATGCCATTTTCCATAAAACTATGCATTTTTATGGTATTTTTGACTATCATTCCCATATTTGTGAGAAAAGAACAACATGACAGCTAACAGGTAGGTAAGCACTGAGGGAATTCATTTAGATTCATTTATTTTCTGCAACATTGAAAATCTAATTCTAAACTCTAAATTAAGCCACCTGAAAAATACACTTAAATATAAAATAAACTCTTCCATGAAAATAATCGCAATTATCATCTGTGGAGAACCAAATAAAATCTCAGCAAAAAAACCAAAAAAAAAGGCCAATTACCCATCATTTCAACATCATCTATAGAATGATACAACAAGCAAAAGAAGAACATCAGCAGCAGATGTTAAGCTAAGTCGGCTCATACATAAAAACACAACAGGGCTTCATATGGTACATCACATCAGTGACAGTGAACTGAATATAATAAAGTCACAGTAGCCCACAGTGTGAATTGTTTTTGGTTCTAATCTGACATTTGAGACGGTCATAAAGTTTATCATCATTATTAATTCAACACACAGCTGCTCACCTCCTTCCTCATGTGGGGGCACTGGGGCTGTTTCTGGGGCAGGTGGAGCTGGGGGTTGACTGACAGCTGCTGCTGCCGCTGCACTTGACGTATGTATTCGGAACCAGGCGTCATTTTAACAGAGGGGAGGTCAACTGACTGAACATGAACTGCTGCTAAACGTTTGACTGCATTCATTATTTAACAGAAACAGCAGTGAAGTGTAAAAATCCAGAGTTTTCTTCAGAAATATGAGCCAACATGGGGAGAAAGTGAGCCAGCTTATAGACCTGCACAAAGTTAATATTCCAGAACTTTCCATCACATGAACCTCTAACAAACCCACCTTGTTTTCTGAAGTATCGGGTGACAAACTGTCGACCTTTTGATTCCTTCTCCTCTTTCTTTGCTTTCTTTTAGTTTTTGGCAGCCAGACTTTGAGGCATATTGCCTTCTCTGCCTTCTTACCCGCTGTGGCGCTGCAGCTGATCCAGTCGGACTGAACCATTTCACATAAATAGAGAGGGGGGGGGGCTTAATGTTTCCAAAACAAATAAATGTATTGTTACCGGTACATTGTAAATAAAATATATTTGTGATTATAAGTTAGTTAATAATTTAGTGTCACACTATTTTTTGTCGGTATTATAATTTTATTCGGGCCTCTCTGGGCCCCTCTTAATCATGGGCCCCTAGAAGCCTGAATATGGTTCTGAGCCAGGTTTGACGGCTGCTCTGCGGGGCGAGTATACATGTCCCATACTGTATGTGTTGTAGCGAGTGAATCCACTGAAAGGGAACGTAATGTCATGCGTATCAGTTCATTCAGAAGGAACCAGGTCCAAGCTTGTTTACAGCTGGTTTGCCCCGCCCATCAGGTGGGCTCAGGAGGACAACTCACTCAAAGAACTTTGTAGGAATCTGCACTCTACATTATTTATTGGATGAGAACGCAGCCCAAAAGGAAACTGAGCAAATGAGCCAAAAAAGACTTTCCAGGTTGTTCCAGGTTCAGGTTCCAGGTTCAGGTGAGTTCCTGTGGTGTCAGAGGCCTAAAGCTGCTGGAACAATCATACAAAGAGCATCCACAGGTGTTCTGTTACCTGAGAGTTTCCAGTCTGCAGTTTGGACTCTTCAGTCCAGCAGACACCTGCTTCACCCCTGAATCCTGCAGGTCGTTGTTACTCAGGTCCAGTTGTGTCAGGCTGGAGGACTGGGAGCTGAGAGCTGAGGACACAGCTGCACATCCTTCATCGGAGAGGTTACAGACGCTCAGCCTGAGGAGACAGTTACAGAGAAAAAGAACAGCTGGGATCAGAATCAATCAGCTCTAATGCTGACTGTGGACTGAAAGCCCACTTAGAGGGAACATCAGGGTTAGAAGCCTGTGATCGTGTCCGTGCGGTGGTTTTTATGCTCAGAGATGCATCATGAGTGAAACAAGGAGTCCACACGGTGGCTGAGCCTTTCCACCCTGGAGCTGCAGCTCATCAGAGACAGTCTCAGAATCTGATTCAAACAGCAGAGGCTTTCATGGGGAACAAAGCTGAGGAACTGATCCCATCAGACTGATGGTGGGGCTGACTTCAGAGCTGCCCACCGGGAACAAAGGCTAACATTTATCAGCACTCTGCTCCAGCATGAAAACAGCCTCACCTGAGAGTTTCCAGCCCACAGGTTGGACTCTGCAGTCCAGACAGCAGCTTCACTCCTGAATCCTGCAGGTTGTTGTTACTCAGGTCCAGTTGTGTCAGGCTGGAAGACTGGGAGCTGAGAGCTGAGGACACAGCTGCACATCCTTCATCTGAGAGGGTACAGACGCTCAGCCTGAGGAGAAGATGTTAAACAGTCTTACATTCAGTCACATTTAATAATAACAGTCAAATAAGGGACAGTAATGATGTGAAGCTGCTCTGCAGCCACAATATCTCTGTAACTTCTACTTAGGAGTCTCTGAATCTGATGATATGCACTATGGTTTCATTCTTGGTATTTTATATTCATGTTTTTAATGGACTTTAATTACTAATCCACAGCAGAGATGATGAAAATGTCTCCCATCGCCCACAAATATCTCACTATACACAGAAACACTTTATTTGTGATTCATAAAGGCTGGTCCACAAATATACAGATTAATCTGTAGTTTCATGCTTTAAAATGGAAGAAAAACACTGATTTAAAATGTGAAATGTGTTCTGCACATCTGTGAATCTCTTCCTGTCTCTCTGTAGTTTGTGACTTTGCTCCGTTTTGTGCAGTTTTACTGCAGCTGACCTGCAGAGACCATGCATCAATGTGATGTGCAGAGCTCTCCACAGAGTGAGGTCAGCACTGTGTAGCAGTCACAGTGCCGTGCGGATTAAGAGGCTTTGAAGCCTCTGACGATACCAACATTCCTATCGGGGGATGTTTACATATGTGGATAAAAACCAGATCTTCAATTCTTCTCCACCAAGGAAAAAGAGACAGAAACTGCCTAAGTTACAACGACCTTCGGCCTTTTGAAATCTTTTGGGAGTGGAAACTCCAACAGACGCTTGCCATAAAATTGGAATAAACTAAAATAAACAAAGAATCTTTCTGTTGGAAAAGTGGGAGACCTTAATATGTTATCTTGACCATAAATCGAAGTTGACACTTTAACACCCTTTTCCACCAGAGAACCGACCAGATGGCTGAGCACGAACTGAAAATATTCACTAAGACTCACTTTTAGTCGAATCCTAAACTGTATTAAATGTGTTTGATTACCATATACACGTTCTTTCAGGTTTCCAGCTAGATCACAAGACGCATATAGAGACAATTTGTACGATTCTGGCTTAAATATTGACTGAGAAATAATCTTGTTGGGAAAAGACAAACCCGCCGACGGAACAACATTGCCCCCTAGTGGTCTGTAGTGTTGAATAGTTGAACACATGTGCTCAGTAAAATGGACGAGATATATGCAACAATTTAACTTTTAACGATGTCCCTTCAGTATCTATTTGGTATTTGTTTGGTATCCCCATTGTTAACACAGAAAATTAACATTGTGTGGTTCGCTATTCATATGTCACGACTTTACATATATTCATCTGAATTTTGAGACTCCTAATCGTCGTTATCATGTTGTGTTGTTGTGTCTTTATATCACAAGTCAATGTTATATCTTTAATCTGCATATCTTAACAAGTTGTGGTGTTTTCAGAATCACCAAAACAAATGTTCTATATGAGACAGAGTAATGGAGAAATAAGAGTTTCTTTGTCTCATCCAGAAATCCCCATGTAAATGCTGATCGCCTTACACAGACACCCAGGCAGACGTTCACCACAGTTCAGGCATATCATTGGCTGAAAGAGTAGTGTAAGCTTACGTCATGCCCCGCCTCCCAGAGTCAAACCCCGGAGCCCGCGAAACCAGACTCAGATTTGAGCAGACAAAGAGCAGAGCAGAGAACAGGACGCAGATCACAGTTGCTCAGAGAGATTTGGAGATGACTTGAGAAGAAAAGAAGAGCTCACCAGAGTTTGGGAGTTTCCCGAGTCTCAGGAGAGAGCGGAAAGACGAGAGGATGAGCGATGCAGAGGACGACAGGAGGAAGCCCTCCAGAACCCAGTGAGACCCCGGAGACGAGAAAGAAAGACCCGAACAAAGATAAGAACAGAATGAAGTTTTCCTACCAAGAAAGCCAACTCAAGCAACCTTTTATTAATCTTCTGTGAACTTAAGTTCACTTCATCACAGAAGCAACGGACCAACTCTGACGCTCGGACGAGTTTAATCATGCACAGTGAAGTCTTTGGCACCAGCGTTCCCGTTTCCCGGTGAAGATAAGCGACCATCCAGGCAGCTGCTGAGAAGTCCGCTAGAGTCAGCCACCACAACAAGGAAGGCCCAGAGAGCGGAACCGAGAGAAATCCCCTCGGACCCCGCGTGGCCCCCACTTGCCTTGTTCCGAGCTGACTCCACAGAACTTCAGTACAGTAAGACCGACCCGTTTTTCACCTTAAAGTGGGTTTGATGGATGTCTCGAGGCTTTCACAGAATAATAAATTAATCCAAAATGTCAATGTTTAGCGTCAAATAGTCAGCCAACCTGAACTGTTTGAATACATCCAGTATCTCTCCATTCCCCATATTTTATTTTCCATTCACTAAGTGTTTTATATAATCACCCATATTCCATGCATCTCCTGTTTGTTTAAGGTTCATGTCTTTGGTCATATCATTTTAATAAATAGTTCATATATCTATATATATGTTATAATCACAGATTGTGTCGTATGCTTTCTTTACGTAATGTCTGTCCAACCAAACGAGAACTTTCACGAAAGTAGCGAGATATGGGACTGATTATTAATTGGTTATTAATTTAACATACCGTGATCGCAAGATTTTAACAGTTGTCCTCCCTGGACTGTAACTTAAAAACAAGTTAAAAATACAGGAAGGTGGTGCCCTTTATTCGCGGTTTAAGGTTTATTGAGACTGTGAGAACATCTTATAAATCCTTGTTGTGGCAGCAGATCCAATATCTGTGTCATTCAGGATTCAGGTAGCACTTTTGAAAAGAATGGACGCGAGCAAGCTGGGTTCTTCATAAACAAAAGATCTTTATCCAATAAAAAGGGCTAACAAAAAAGGTATTCCAATACAATGTCCTTGTTTCTTAATTACACAGCGAGCACGGTCAAAAAACTATATACATCCGTGCTTCACTAAATCCGTCTAGCTCTTTCCACCGTTGCATCAGTTCTGAGGATGCGTCTTCCTTTACGCACGCAATCAAATTAAAAGTCCCGAATCTAAAATGACTGTTACATTTCTCTGAACTTAAAATAAACATTTCTTTCAGTAAATAAATAACCTAGAAATGACAAAAACTAAATATATAAATTCTTACACTCTAAATTATATCCCTAAATATTATCATGGCTCTAACACTCCGGCCCCTAATTGTATAGGCAGGATGCATAACAATTAAAAACTACAAAAATAGAGCCATAAACACATTAGCAAGGCTACATTTACTGTACTGTAAATGTCAATTACTCGATCAATCAAACTCAGAATATAACATCCATCAGTCGCCGGTCGTCCTGGACTCATTCAGCTTCCTGCAAAAGACAAAGCTTGTTAGTAGGCCTATCTAATAAGCTGGACTTGGTTTGGACTTGAACTCTTCGGACGACGCCTCTTGCATCTGGGTAAGTCTGCCGGATTCTTCCAGTCAGCCAGGTATTTCTGGGGGCGGAATTGTCCACGATGAGCACAAGATCTCCTGGGGTGAAGTTTCTCTTCCTGTTGTGCCACTTCTGTCGCTCCTGTAGCAACGGGAGGTATTCCTGGGTCCACCTTGACCAAAATAAGTTGGCCATGTATTGTACTTGACGCCATCTTCTACAGGAGTAGACATCATCCGTGTTGAAGACACCTGGTGGAAGGGCTGGTTGTTTCTTCAATAGCAGAAGATGATTTGGTGTCAAAACCTCTACGTCGCCTGGAACATCAGAAGCAGCAGTCAAGGGACGGTCATTGATAATTGCTTCAACTTCCCATAGCAGAGTGTGAAGGCCATCATCGTCTAACACCTTCTGTCTCAACACAGAATTCAACACCTTTCTGACAGTGCAAATCTGTCGCTCCCATATTCCACCTTGGTGGGAGGCAGTTGGCATGTTAAAAATCCAGGTGATACCTTTCTGCATCAGGTCATCTCTGATCTGAGAGTGATCAAGCTCTTCTAGAGCCTCGCTCGGCACCTATAAAATTTGTGCCATTATCAGAGCGCATCGTAGTCACTTGACCCCTTCGACTGATAAATCGTCTGATGGCGTTGATACATGATGAGGTATCTAAAGAGTGAGCCACCTCTATGTGGACTGCTCTTAGAGCGAGGCATGTGAACAGGACGCCATAGCGTTTCACTGTGCTGCGTGCTCTTCTGACCTCAAACGGTCCAAAATAGTCTACGCCGACATGTGTAAAGGGAGGCTGGTCTGGCAGTACACGTTCCTCAAGTAAGTCTGCCATCTTCTGTTCTGCTGGCCTTGCGTGCAGTTTTCGGCATGCGATACATTGGGACATCACTGTGCAGGTCGCTCTGTTCAGTCCAGGAATCCAGTAATGCTGCCTGACCTTTGCAATTAGCTGATTTCTTCCACAGTGACCATTTTGTTGGTGGACGTGCCTTAGAATCAGCTTTGCAATGTGGTGATCTTTGTGTAGCACAGCCGGGTTTCTGGATTCCTCTGGCATGGCGGACTTGTTCAACCGGCCACCCACTCTGATGACACCATCGAGCAGAACAGGATCCAACCTGTAGAGTACACTCGTCTTCATAACTTGTGAATCTCTCTGTTGGAGTGAGGCCAACTCCTTTGGAAACATCTCCCTTTGACTGAAGCCTATCAGCACAGTTTCTGCATCTTCCAAATCTTGTACTGACAATGCTTTCTTGTCCACTGTCTGTCTCAATCTCCTCATTTCCTCTTCCACATTTAGGTCTTGCTTTTCTTTATCCATCTCCTTCAGAGCAACATCAGCCACATATTCCTTTCTCTTCTTTGCCAAGAAGTGAAGCAAGTCTTTCAATCGTAGCATCCATGCAACAGCCTTTTTCAGCCTATGCCAGTCCGAGTAGTATTCCACCAACGTTGTCAGGCCTGTGCCTTTGGTCATACTGATGAGACTGACCAGGGTTGACTTGAGCTCGCTATCGTCTTCCATGGTGCTGCGAATGTCAGGTCTTGTAGGCCACTCACTTTCACTTTGGCAAAGGAACTGTGGTCCATGTATCCAATGGTCATTGTTGATGAGTGAGGTGAACCTCATCCCTCTTGAAGCTACGTCTGCGGGATTGAGTGAGGTATTCACATATCTCCACTGTGATGGTGAGGTAGCTTCTCGAATGAACGAAACTCGATTGGCCACGAATGTCTTGAAGCGTGACACATCATTTTCGATGTACTTAAGTACAGTGAGGCTGTCTGTCCAGAAAACAGACTCTTCAAGCTTGGTCTCCATTTCCTGTCTTAACAGCTTGTCCACCTTCACTACTATGACTGCGGCAGTGAATTCCATTCTGGGGATTGTTACTTTCTTAAGAGGTGCCACCCTTGATTTGGCCATAAGCATTGAGCAGACCTTCTGTCCATCCTCACTGGTCAGCAGAATGTATGAAGCTGTACCGTAACCGCTCTCACTTGCATCTGAGAAATTGTGTATCTGGGCCTTGAGAGTGGGACCGAAATCAGCTGGCTTGATGCATCTGTCCACATAGAAGTTAGATAGCTCCTGCAGCACATCAAGCCACTGGTGCCACCTTCACGATTGCTTTTCACCAATTTCCTCATCCCAGCTCAACTTCTGTTGGCAAAGCTCTCTCAAAATCAGCTTGGCTGGGAGGATGCATGGAGCAACGAGACCAAGAGGGTCATAGACTGAACTGACTATTGAGAGTATCCCTCTTCTCGTGGTTGGTCTCTCTGGCACGTTCACTCTGAACCTGAAGGTGTCTGTGTCTGTACACCAATGAACCCCTAAGGCTCTTTCTGTTGGCAGGGTGTCTTTGCTCAAATCAAGGTCTTTCACCTCTGCGGCTCTCTCATTGGCTGGGATGCATGACAGAACGTGTCTGCTGTTGCTAACCCATTTCGTCAGGTTAAATCCACCACTTAGGCATAAAGCATTCAGAGACTGTGCAAGTGCTATGGCTTGTTCCTCAGAGGCCACCGAGGCTAAACAGTCATCCATGTAAAAATTCCTTTGAACTGTTTTCACTGCTTCAGCTGAGGCCTTGTCTCTTCCGTCTTCTGCTGTCTTTCTTAGCGCAAAACAAGCGCAGCTTGGGGATGAAGTAGCCCCAAAAATGTGTACAGTCATTCTGTACTCCTCCAGAGGTCCATTCAAGTTTCCATCCGGCCACCAGAAGAAACGCAGGAAGTCAGAGTCCTTGGGAGGAACCCTGACCTGGTAAAACATTGCCTCTATGTCGACCATCATCGCAACTGAGTCCTCTCGGAACCTTGTCAACACTCCAATTAAGGTACTCGTGAGGTCAGGCCCTTGGAGTAGTTGGTTGTTCAAAGAGACGCCTTGATACGTAGCTGTGCAGTCGAAGACGACTCTAATTTTCTTCTTTTTGGGATGGTACACCCCATGGTGTGGGTTGTACCAAACCTCTCCTTCCTTGACCTCCTGACCTTCTTCAGGCACCTTTTCCGCATAGCCCTTAGCTATAATATCTTCCATGAAGCCCTTGTAGTCGGTGCAGAACTCTGGGTTCCTGTTGAGCTTCCTCTTGAGGTTGATGGCTCTTTGTTCTGCATGATTGCGATTAGTGGGCATCTTCATAGACTTGTCCTTGAAGGGAAGACTGATGCGGTAATGTCCCTCAACAAGCTGGCATGACTGTTCCACCTCCTTCATGAACCGTCGATCCTCCTGAGACATCTCAGTTTTGTCTTCACAGCTGCGCTCTGAGAAGTCAGAGTTGAATTGCTGGATTAACAACTCTACGATGTTTTCCACAGAAATCCTGTTTGCGGCAACTCTCAGCAGTTCCTCATCAGTGTCATGAAGTTGATCTCGGGTGATGGGGCCATTGACAATTCATCCAATTGCGGTTCTCACGGCGTATGGACCGTCATCTCGACTATTTATTACTTGCCATGGCTCTATGGCCTTGTAAGCATTGGCGCCAATCAATAGACCGATCTCAGCTTCGATACTTGGAAGGCGTACTTCCTTCAGGTAAGACCACATCTGAATGTCTCTCTGACAAGGTATATCGTCTCTTTTCACAGGAATTTCAGGTTGTGTGAACACTGAAGGTAAGTCCATGTACCTGTTCTCCTCAAGTCCACAGATTTCCAGTTCTGACAGGACAGGCTAGGGACAAGCTTCTCCTGCCCCATAGTTCGGAGTAAGATCTCCGTCTTCCTGCCTCTAAGATTCAGCGCTGACATTACTGTCTCTGTACAAAACGTCGCCGAACTGCCTGGGTCAATGAAGGCATAAGTCACCATCGTCTTCGTACCTTTCTTGGACTTGAGTCGTACCGGCACAATGGACAAAATGCCTTGGCTGTTTCCGGCCCCAGTGTAACCACAGGTTTCCTGTCCTACAGCACTTGTGGCTTGTGACTCGGACATGCTGTTCTTGTTGCTCTTATTCGTTGTCGTTTCATCCTTGTGCACCACATGTAGAGCACTTGGGTGTCTCTTAGAACATATCTGGCAAGACAACCTCCTGGTGCAATCCTTGCTCATGTGACCTGGCACAAGGCATCCAAAACAGAGACCTTTAGACTTCAAGAACTCAATCTTGTCAGTGTGAGCTTGTTTCTTGAACTTTTCAGTTTTCCAATATGTGGCTCTTTTCACAGAACACACACGTCTCTGTTTTCAGTTTGGCCTGGTCCGGTTTTGCACTCTGGTTTGTCTGTACTGGTTTCTGTTTCTGTGTGTCAATGCTTGTAACAAAACTGCTACTCTTTGTGGTGTTTCCTTTGGGTTTCTTAACAGGTGTGCCTTTTTCCTTTAGTCCGGTTGCTGCTCTGGTTCCTTGAAGATCACCAAATAAAGGATGGGTTACTATTTTGGCTTGTTTGTCTATGAAACTCACTAAGTCTCCAAATCTCGGTCTTTTTCCTTTGTTTTCCAGCATATCATAAGCCACGTGTCTCCACTTCTCCCTCAGTCTGTAAGGCAGTTTTGACAGTATAGCTCTCATGTTGGTCGGGTTATCCATTTCCTCCATGTAATCAACATCCTTCATGGTGTTTTTGCAGCCAATCAAAAAGAGAGCATATTCATTCAAGCCCTTTGCATCATCTGTTTTAAGCTGTGGCCACTTCAAGGCTTTCTCAATGTAGGCCATTGCTATCTTCAGCTCATTTCCATATTGCTGATCAAGTAAAAGCCTGGCTTCTTCGTAGCCTTTATCTGGGGTCATGTGTTCACCAGAGAAGACAGGAATGTCCCTTTTGGGTAATAGAGACAGATCTTGCTGCTTAACCAACAGCTCGGTTATCATGTTTTGACGCTGCATCACATCATACATTCTGTCACTTGAAGTCATGGGATCCTGAAGCTTGCCTATTGAGGCTCTGGCTGTAGGCACATGGTGACGGTAATGTGCAGGAGGTGCATGTCCCACATTTCTCACAGCAGTGTGAGGAATATTATCTTCCTCCTCTTCCTCCCCAGCCATTGGCGCATGAGCTTCAGACACAGGTGGACTTCTAAAGACACGTGCAACAGATCCAGTCAGAGAAACATACGACCCTGCACAGCTGCCTGCATCAGCACCTGGCAACCTGGCTGCCACATAGTCATTCATGGCGTCACGAGGGCCCTCATGTTCCGCAAATATTTTCAGCTTAGCTGTAGAGGCTGCTATTGCAGTTTCCAAATCCAACTGCTCCATATCTACCTTTAACTGCTCCATCTGTATCTGTATGGCTCTCTTCTTTTTCAGTGACTCTGCTTGGGCTAAAAGCCCTGCTCTTTTGCCTTCCTCTTTCATGCGTACCACTGAGCTAGTACAAGATGCAACTGAAGACGGCCTATTGGAGCCAGCTCTACTCTTGTTGCTTCTGTTGCGCAGTGATACCACTGAGACACTGTCATCTGGTGTAACACCATCATCCATTTTTTTGCTCCTTTGTTCATTAATCCATCTTTCTGTGTCTATGACAAATCCCCTTATGGCAGTTGCCTTTGGCTCATACCATGATAACTGATTTGAAGTTGCTTCATCAGTTGGTAATATCTGCATAACACTCTCATTGAGCAAGATTAACTCTTCATACAGCGTTATAAAATGTGGCAGTATTTCTGATTCAACTCGGCTAAAATGCTCTTCATTAATTTTCATGTTCTCTATTTCTTTCATTTTGGCTGTAATCTGAGCCATTTTCGCTTTTCTGTGACTGATAAGCCTGTGGAGTCTTTCTTCCAGAGCCTTTTGTGTGTACTTGGGCTCCCTCTTCTGGCGGGATGCAGGTATTGCACCTTCTGCTGCATTTAACAAATTTTCATCCGCCATCTTGGAAACGTGTTCAGTAATGACTCAGCAATATTTCCAAACGAACTTCTGTTGTCTTCTTCTATCTCTTCACACATACACTATACTTGAATGAAGTTAAAAAACGATCCATTTAGGCATCTTAGAAATGAATCACTTTGGCAATCCTTTTCCTTTCCAGCTCCGTTTGCATGGCTAGCTTCTATAGGCAATTTCACCCCAGGAGATCTTGGAGATCGTGGACAATTCCGCCCCCAGAAATACCTGGCTGACTGGAAGAATCCGGCAGACTTACCCAGACGCAAGAGGCGTCGTCCGAAGAGTTCAAGTCCAAACCAAGTCCAGCTTATTAGATAGGCCTACTAACAAGCTTTGTCTTTTGCAGGAAGCTGAATGAGTCCAGGACGACCGGCGACTGATGGACGTTATATTCTGAGTTTGATTGATCGAGTGAGTAATTGACATTTACAGTACAGTAAATGTAGCCTTGCTAATGTGTTTATGGCTCTATTTTTGTAGTTTTTAATTGTTATGCATCCTGCCTATACAATTAGGGGCCGGAGTGTTAGAGCCATGATAATATTTAGGGATATAATTTAGAGTGTAAGAATTTATATATTTAGTTTTTGTCATTTCTAGGTTATTTATTTACTGAAAGAAATGTTTATTTTAAGTTCAGAGAAATGTAACAGTCATTTTAGATTCAGGACTTTTAATTTGATTGCGTGCGTAAAGGAAGACGCATCCTCAGAACTGATGCAACGGTGGAAAGAGCTAGACGGATTTAGTGAAGCACGGATGTAGTTTTTTGACCGTGCTCGCTGTGTAATTAAGAAACAAGGACATTGTATTGGAATACCTTTTTTGTTAGCCCTTTTTATTGGATAAAGATCTTTTGTTTATGAAGAACCCAGCTTGCTCGCGTCCATTCTTTTCAAAAGTGCTACCTGAATCCTGAATGACACAGATATTGGATCTGCTGCCATAACAATCCTTATATTTAATACATATATAAATGCCCAATAACGCTACAACTGCCCACCCTGCAGGAGGTCTACACCAGGCGCTGCACCACCAGAGCCAGGAAGACCCCGCTCCTACTCACATGTTTACTTGTATATTTTCATTTATGTCAGATTCATCTCACCCTGTTTTATTCTTATTTTGCTGCCTTGCACAGCTGAGCTGGTTGCAGTGTACATTTCACTGCCGGCGTTCAGCTGCAGGTGACCAATAAAGATGGCTGATCCTTGATCGGTCGTTAATTATCTCATTATGTTAACAAATCAAAGCAGTTTTTCATGATAATTTGTTCATTTATGTCCTAATCTTTGATCACATCATGTTTTAAAGCAGTGACTCTGAAAAGCTTCATGGAAACAGAAAACAACTTCCTGAATGTCACCAAAAGCTTTTTCTGCTCTCTGAAGGCTTTTTTGGCTTTTTTCTAAAACAAAGAAAGAGAAGATGTTGGTCACATGACTGATCACATGACCAAGCAGCTGCTGGATGGAGCAGAGGAGCAGGACCTGTTCAGCCTCTCATCTTTGCCTCCAAAGTGATTGTGTCTGTTCTGATAACTGCAGTAAAACAGACGACACACCAACAGCCCGACTCACAGTTCAGTTTGGATCCTCCAACAGTCCGAGCTGAAATCAGCTGGATGTTCCACTTTATCATACTTATCCTGTTATCTGATGGAAACAAGGGGTTTTCTCCAGATTTCACATGTTTAACATGAACAAAGGGATCCATAAACATAAAAATGCACTTATCTGATGTATATTTTCACATTTCTGCACATCTTTGTCTTCATGATGTTAAACACGTGTTTGTGGATGGAAATGACACGCTTTGAGAAAACTACAACAGATATACTGAATCATTTCCTGTAACTCTACCAGAATATAAATAAATGTTCCACCACAGTTCATGTGTGTGTGCTGCGCTGCGCAGACTAGATCAGAGGAAAGTGACACAGATCTGGAGACGTTTTACTTTGTGGATTTAAAACAGATCTGAAGATGTTTTCAGATTATTGCATCACAGAGACTGTATGAAGCTGAAACAGCAGAGAAACCTGACCTGAGAGCTTCCAGCTTACAGTGAGGACTCTGCAGTCCATCAAACAGCTGCTTCACTCCTGAGCCGTAGATACTCAGGTCCAGTTGTGTCAGGCTGGAGGACTGGGAGCTGAGAGCTGAGGACAGAGCTGCACATCCTTCAGCTGAGAGGATACAGCTGCTCAGTCTGAGGAGAAGATGTTAAACAGTCTTACATTCAGTCACATTTAATAATAACAGTCAAATAAGGGACAATAATGATGTGAAGCTGCTCTGTAGCCACAATATCTCTGTAACTTCTACTTAGGAGTCCCTGAATCTGGTGATGTGCACTATGGTTTCATTCTTGGTATTTTATATTCATGTTTTTAATGGACTTTAATTACTAATCCACAGCAGAGATGATGAAAATGTCTCCCATCGCCCACAAATATCTCACTATACACAGAAACACTATTTGTGATTCATAAAGGCTGATCCACAAATATACAGATTAATCTGTAGGTTCATGCTTTGAAATGAAAGAAAAACACTCATTTAAAATGTGAAATGTGTTCTGCACATCTGTGAATCTCTTCCTGTCTCTCTGTAGTTTGTGACTTTGCTCCGTTTTGTGCAGTTTTACTGCAGCTGACCTGCAGAGACCATGCATCCATGTGATGTGCAGAGCTCTCCACAGAGTGAGGTCAGCACTGCCCACCCTGCAGGAGGTCCACACCAGGCGCTGCACCACCAGAGCAGGAAGACCCCGCTCCTACTCACATGTTTACTTGTATATTTTCATTTATGTCAGATTCATCTCACCCTGTTTTATTCTTATTTTGCGGCCTTGCACAGTTGAGCTGGTTGCAGTGTACATTTCACTGCCGGCGTTCAGCTGCAGGTGACCAATAAAGATGGCTGATCCTCGATCGGTCGTTAATCATCTCATTATGTTAACAAATCAAAGCAGTTTTTCATGATAACTTGTTCATTTATGTCCTAATCTTTGATCACATCATGTTTTAAAGCAGCGACTCTGAAAAACTTCATGGAAACAGAAAACAACTTCCTGAATGTCACCAAAAGCTTTTTCTGCTCTCTGAAGGCTTTTTTGGCTTTTTTCTGAAACAGAGAAAGAGAAGATGTTGGTCACATGACTGATCACATGACCAAGCAGCTGCTGGATGGAGCAGAGGAGCAGGACCTGTTCAGCCTCTCATCTTTGCCTCCAAAGTGATTGTGTCTGTTCTGATAACTGCAGTAAAACAGACGACACACCAACAGCCCGACTCACAGTTCAGTTTGGATCCTCCAACAGTCCGAGCTGAAATCAGCTGGATGTTCCACTTTATCATACTTCTCCTGTTATCTGATGGAAACAAGGTGCTTTCTCCAGATTTCACATGTTCAACATGAACAAAGGGATCCACAAACATAAAAATCACTCTGCACGTATCTGATGTATATTTTCACATTTCTGCACATCTTTGTCTTCATGATGTTAAACACGTGTTTGTGGATGGAAATGACACGCTTTGAGAAAACTACAACAGATATACTGAATCATTTCCTGTAACTCTACCAGAATATAAATAAATGTTCCACCAGAGTTCATGTGTGTGTGCTGCGCTGCACAGACTAGATCGGAGGAAAGTGACACAGATCTGGAGACGTTTTACTTTGTGGATTTAAAACAGATCTGAAGATGTTTTCAGATTATTGCATCACAGAGACTGTATGAAGCTGAAACAGCAGAGAAACCTGACCTGAGAGCTTCCAGGTTACAGTGAGGACTCTGCAGTCCATCAAACAGCTGCTTCACTCCTGAGCCGTAGATACTCAGGTCCAGTTGTGTCAGGCTGGAGGACTGGGAGCTGAGAGCTGAGGACACAGCTGCACATCCTTCATCTGAGAGGGTACAGCTGCTCAGTCTGAGGAGGAAATAATGAGAGAAGTAGGAATCTGGGACTTTCTCTCCTATAGAAACAGCAGCAGGATATTCATACACATCCCTCTATATCTGTACTCACAGAGCTTTGTTGGAGGCTCTGACCACTGGCAGCAGCCTCAGAAGAGCCCACTCTGAAGCAGAGTACTTCTTCAGGTCAAACTCATCCAGATGTTTTCCTGATGACAGTAAGATGAAGACCAGAGCTGACCACTGAGCAGAAGACAGATTATCTGTGGAGAGACTTCCTGAACTCAGGGCCTGTTGGATCTCCTCCACCAGAGAACGATCATTCAGTTCATTCAGACAGTGGAACAGATTGATGCTTCTCTCTGCAGACAGATTATCACTGATCTTCTGCTTGATGTAATCGACTGTTTCCTGATTGGTCTGTGAGCTACTTCCTGTCTGTGTCAGCAGGCCTCGTAGGAGACTCTGATTGGTCTGCAGGGAAAGACCCAGGAGGAAGCGGAGGAACAGATCCAGGTGTCCATTTGGACTCTTTAAGGCCTTGTACACAGCCCATCGATTGAGATAATTCATATCAAGTACTTTAGGCCTCTTGGATTTTTCATCATTTCCCATCAGGTTGAGTCCAGAGTTGATGAAGGTCAGATGCACATGAAGAGCAGCCAGAAACTCCTGAACACTCAGATGGATGAAGCAGAACACCTTCTCCCGGTACAGCCCTCTCTCCTCTCTAAAGATCTGTGTGAACACTCCTGAGTACACTGAGGCTGCTGAGATATCGATGCCACACTCTGTCAGGTCTGATTCATAGAAGATCAGGTTTCCTTTCTGCAGCTGCTCAAAAGCCAGTTTTCCCAGAGACTCAATCATCTTCCTGCTCTCTGGACTCCAGTGTGGATCGGTCTCAGCTCCTCCATCATACTTGAGCTTCTTCACTTTGGCCTGAACCACCAGGAAGTGGATGTACATCTCAGTCAGGGTGCTGGGCAGCTCTGCTCCCTCTCTGGTTTCCAACACATCCTCCAGAACTGTAGCAGTGATCCAGCAGAAGACCGGGATGTGGCACATGATGTGGAGGCTTCGGGATGTCTTCATGTGGGAGATGATCCTGCTGGCCTGCTCCTCATCTCTGAACCTCTTCCTGAAGTACTCCTCCTTCTGTGGGTCAGTGAACCCTCTGACCTCTGTCACCATGCCAACACAGCCAGGAGGGATCTGATTGGCTGCTGCAGGTCGTGTGGTTATCCAGAGGCGAGCAGAGGGAAGCAGCTCCCCCCTGATGAGGTTTGTCAGCAGCACATCCACTGAGGTGGGCTCTGTAGCATCAGTCAGGGGCTCCTTGCTGTGGAAGTCCAGAGGAAGTCGACACTCATCCAGACCGTCAAAGATGAACACAACCTGGAACTGTTCAAAGCTGCAGATTCCTGCTGCTTTGGTCTCAGTAAAGAAGTGATGAACAAGTTCCACCAAGCTGAACTTTCTCTCTTTCAGCACATTCAGCTCTCTGAAAGTGAATGGAAACAGGAACTGGATGTCCTGGTTGGCTTTGCCTTCAGCCCAGTCCAGAGTGAACTTCTGTGTTAAGACTGTTTTCCCAATGCCAGCCACTCCCTTTGTCATCACTGTTCTGATTGGTTCATCTCTTCCAGGTGGGCCTTTAAAGATGTCTTCTTGTCTGATGGATGTTTCTGCTCTGCCTGCTTTCCTGGATGCTGCTTCAATCTGTCTGACCTCATGTTCATCATTGACCTCTCCGCTCCCTCCCTCTGTGATGTAGAGCTCTGTGTAGATCTGATTCAGAAGGGTTGGCTTTCCTGCTTTAGGAATCCCCTCAAACACACACTGGAACTTCTTCTTCAGAGCACATTTAACTTTACGTCCACAAACTGCAGCAACAAGTTCTGAATGAAGACAAGAAATAACATCAGTAAACAGACATTTCAACCCTGTACAGAATGAGTATCTGAACATCTGCTGCTCTGTGTGCTGAGACATCAGTAAATGTGTCATTTATCCAGCAGGTTAAACCTTTAGAGAAATCCTCTTACTGCTCTGCAGACGGTCAGCCAGCTCCTCCTGCTTCATTCTCCTCAGGAAGTGAACTGTGATCTTCACTAATGCCTCTCTGCTGCTCCTCTGCTCTTCATCCTCACCCTCCCTCTGACTCTCTAAGCATTCTGGGTAATCTGGACTCAGAACCTTCTGCATCTTCTTCAGCTCTTCCTTCACAAAAGTGAGCATGTTGTCCTCCAGCAGCTGGAACAGAAAACTATATGAATGAGCCCATCAGACTGAAACCATGGAGCCAAACATCAGATCCATGTTGGACACACTGACAACCCACTGGTCTACAGAGTGCAGCATGGAGATGGCTGTGAGCAGAACAGATGGGAAAGTAGTTGTTGTACATGTACAGACCATAAATATGGAGTCCAGCTGTGTTTGATGCTGCTGGGCAGACGGACCACTGGGACCCTCTGAGCTCTGCTGGTCCACTCTGTGGAGGAATCATGAAGAATGAGCTCACATTGTGTCTGTCCACACAGAGAGCAACACAAGGCGAAGGTGCATGAAGGGATGTGTGGATGTGAGCAGTGGGTCAGAGGACTCCCTGTAGTGGGAAAGCTTTACTGGTCCTGCTGATCCCACTGAGAACCAACAGCTCAGTCTGCAGCTGCTTGGAGCTTTCAGCTCACTTTGGTTGGGTCCCAGCAGCTCTCACCAACCCCTTCAGAAAGCTTTCCCTCCCTGCTGAAGTGCCCTGGAGCAAGGCAGCCAGAGCCAGTGTGTGCTGGGATCAGACTGGTTGTACTGGGCAGCTCCCAGTGTGAAGGCCTCAGACGATGACTGTTCAACATCATCTGATGATTGTTTCCCAAAGACGGGAGACAAACTTTCATTGTAGCTTCCAAAGCTGTGTTCAGTTAACTGGATGAAGCAGAGTTCCTGTCTGTTTACCAAGTTTCATTTCAGCCTCTCAGGACAAACTTTAGTTCTGTTGCTCACTAATCTGAACTTGTCAAAGCTTTAAGCAGCTAACCAGCACCCTGCTGACTGTTCCTCTGCTGAACCTGGAACACATCACACCTCCATCAGCTCCATGTGGTTCAGACATTCAGCTTTTTAATTCTAAATGAATCTGTCTGTCCTCCATCCAGCAGCACCGGCCCCCTGAGTGGAAGCTCCTGCCTCCACTGTGTTAGAGCCGAAGCACAAAGGCGCCCCCTGCTGGACCTGCAGACACTCAGAAACACCTCCTCCAACATCATTCTTTCCTCTCTGACTGCTGTGTTGGTGGAAAACATCCAACACACACCGCTTCACATATGAACATAGAAATGGATGTGAAGCAGAGCTGAGCTCACATTAAACACATGTTGGAGTAAAAACTGATCGAACTGACTCTGCTGCATTTTACTCTGTTACAGCATTTACACTCAGCTCACCTCTGAGGGGATGGATGTTGGTCTGATATGAATTCAGTAGGAAGATCCTTTGACCGGTAACTCTGCATGGACACAAAGCTGGTTCCTGGTCTGGGTCTTGGTCCAGGCCCAGGTCCAGGTCCAGGTCTGGGTCCGAGTCTCTGATGGATCCTGACAGAGAAACACTTGTTTCATTCAAACTAAAGTATCAGTGATAGTGTCTGAGTCTGCAGTGAGACGGCCTGTCAGAGAGTCAGTGTGGCTGCTGTGGAACAATGTTAGTTTTAACAAGGTTTCTTTGGAGATAATTAATAACAGATCAATTACCTGCATGATTGGGGTGTTGCTTCAGAAGCTCATTTTAAACTGACGTCATTAAACACAACGTGTGAGAACATAATATTTCTGCATCAGCCGCCCTGTTCACTGCATAATCAGCATCTTGTAAAAAAGCCACATCAGTGGACAGATATTCAGTAATATTCTCCCTTTGTTTTAATAAAGAGCTGCAGGACTGAACTAAAACATCACATCACACACATGATGCAGCTCATTAGTTCATCAGAGACATCAACAAGTCTCAAGTAATTCAGCTGGAAACTGGTTATCATCTGAAACATGATGCAACCTCCACTGAATACTGACAGCTACTCACTGCTGGGCTGATGGAACATTCTGTTTGAAATTAATGAAGAAATTCTTTGACCGGTCGCTCTTAAAGGACACACAGCTGGGTTCAGGTTCAGATTCAGGTTCTGGTTCAGGTTCTGGTCTCTGGTGGATCCTGATGGGAAAAAAAGGCTTTTCAGCCTGCATGCATGATATACTTAATAACCTCTAAATCAATGACCTGATGTTAACTTACTCTGCTTTCGAGGCCTGTAATTTGAAAAGTGGGAGATACTTCTGCAGTTCGCTCTGTGAGGACCCACTCCTGGGTCCAGGTCTCTGTCCCTTCCTGTGAATAAAGGAGGTTTGGTGATGTGAGCGCTGAGCTGGGACATGGAGAAGAGTCATGGACAGTTAGAGATGGTCACCTCACCTCTGAGCTTTGCTCTGGCTCTCATGTTCCCCACACAGAGAGGTTTCAGTGTCCTCATTCTGATCCATGCTGCTGAACTCACATCAGCTCACACACACTTTCTACCTTCTTCTGCAGAGGAGACACAGATCATTCATCTGCACATCAACCCACATCCTCCTCTCCATCATTTATGTAAAAAGATCAGCTGCTCCTCTGATTGGCTCAGATTCTCTGTTTCACACCAGTTTCAGTTTAATCATTATTGTCATTAAATGTGTTTCTCAGCAAAATGATACTAGAGAATAAAACAGATATTTTAAATGAATACATGCAATTAAACACAAAATTTTTCTAAACTCCAGTTCCAGTAATTTGACTCTTCATACAGATGATGTTTTCAACAGATTTTCAAAAGAAAAGTATAAAATAAAACTCTCTAAGATACTTGAAAAGGTCACAAGAAAAACTATTTTCAGCTAATCTCCAGATAAATGACGTGTTGTTGCAGCTCTAATTCAGCGACACAATAAAGCAGATGTAAAACATGCTGGAATTTAAGTTTGTTTGTGGGATAAAGAGACATTTTTATTCAGTGAAGACAGGAAACTGAACACAGAGAAACAAGGAAAAACTGGCCTGACGTGTACCGACTATCCTGGAACATGGAGGTGGGTTATGATCAAGGTGATGGAATTTAAAAACCTTGAAAAACCTGTCTGACTCACTGAGTTACACAATGAGAAAGCCACACCTCCATCCAGGGTGTTACCTTTAGTCTTTAAGAGATAAACAGCAGAGAGTTTCTGTGTCTGACTTCAGTGGAAGAAACCGCAGTTATCCCCACAAATTAAAACACAATGTGATTTATTTTGGGAATAAAACAATAAATAATATGTTTCTAATCAACAACAATGTAAATGATAATCGTGCAGATTTTTCTTCAAAGTTCTTCGAGTGATCAAACTGGACCTGAAATAAGAAGTGAACATGTTCCCCAAACATTACAGAGCAGAAACAAACAGGAAGGTTACTGAAGACAAAGTTCAAACTCACAGTTTGTTCAAGCCAAGTGTTTAAGAAGACGACGCTCCGCTCCACAGACACAGGTGAGCTGCTTCCTGGAATCAGTCAGAGCTCTAACCCTGATGGCGGCAGGACAGGTAGGAGGGAGGGCAGGACAGGTAGGAGGGAGGGGCAGGACAGGTAGGAGGGAGGGCAGGACAGGTAGGAGGGGGGGCAGGACAGGTAGGAGGGGGGGCAGGACAGGTAGGAGGGAGGGGCAGGACAGGACAGGTAGGAGGGGGGGCAGGACAGGACAGGTAGGAGGGGGGGGCAGGACAGATAGGAGGGAGGGGCAGGACAGGTAGGAGGGAGGGCAGGACAGGACAGGTAGGAGGGGGGGCAGGACAGGTAGGGGGGGGGGGCAGGACAGGTAGGAGGGAGGGGCAGGACGGGTAGGAGGGAGGGGCAGGACAGATAGGAGGGGGGGGCAGGACAGGTAGGAGGGGGGGCAGGACAGGACAGGTAGGAGGGGGGGCAGGACAGGTAGGAGGGGGGGCCAGGACAGGTAGGAGGGGGGAAGGACAGGTAGGAGGGAGGGGCAGGACAGGTAGGAGGGGGGGCAGGACAAGTAGGAGGGAGGGGCAGGACAGGTAGGAGGGAGGGGCAGGACATGTAGGAGGGAGGGCAGGACAGGTAGGAGGGAGGGGCAGGACAGGTAGGAGGGAGGGACGGGCAGCAACAGGTAGGAGGGAGAGGCATGACAGGTAGGAGGGAGGGGCAGGACAGGTAGGAGGGAGGGGCAGGACAGGTAGGAGGGAGGGGCAGGACCAAGGGAGTAACTTTGATTTTGACATTGGTGGGGACACAAAAGTGCTCCACGACAGTTTTCTTTTTTTTTTTTTTTGCATTACCAATCATAAGTTAATGGCATGCAGATGCTGTTAATGAGCCATCCTAATGTTTAGGGAGTTGGTCTTTAAATCACAGGGTTGCAAGCTCAAATCCCACGATTAGGCTACCTCTGTTTACACCCCCATCCATGACTGGAGTGACCTTGAGCAAAACAACTAACCCAACAATTCTCCAGAGACTGTAACCAATAATGTGTTCTTATAAGTCGCTTTGGATAAAAAAAAAAAAAAAAGTCAGCTAAGTGTTATGCAATGTAACTCATATAATGCAGGGTATCTGCACATTTTTTAATCAACAAATTTAATGACTTTTAAGACCTTTGTAAGACCTCCAAGAATAAAAATTAAGACCATTACCACGGCAAAAATATATATAAAAACTACACTCTAGGCTGTTCGGTGTTGAAAAAAAGTCCAGTGTGAAATGTGTGCTTCAGTGATACTGAATCAGTGTGTCAACATGATCACATAAGATTTGAACGCACAAGGGAACACCACACACTACAGGACAATCGTGCCCAAGACACCTCTGCGAAGGAGTGTGTTTTCGCTGCCATTTGTCTGTCTGTTTGTCTGAGGCTCTGAGCAAAATAAATCTATAATTGAACCTAATTTTCGAGTTGTGTCTACTGTGCTTTTACAACTAGCAAAACGATTTTACTACCCAAGTTAACTTAAACCAGAACTTTGGACAACTCACGTGAAGCACAGACTGGTTTATGCAGTAGTCAGCTGTCCATATGGACAGTGACTTTGCAGCATAAACCACACGACAAAATCAAATTTCCTTCGGGATTAATAAAGTATCTCCAATCTAATCAAATAAACAAAAACGAGCACAGACCGCTCATACAGTCAATGGCATGTACCCATAAAAAAAATACACACTCACACACACATCACACAACCTGACCATCGACTGCTAACCATGATCAGTAACCTACACAAACCCAGACACATATTGGCTCGGCGGCCAGCAATCGGATAAACCAATTAAGTGAATCAATCCTGTGAAAGAATGAAAACAAGTGAATGAAACCTGCACTCACCCATTATGAAGTTAACTCTGCCAGCCCCATAATCTTGCCCCGCTCAGCCAACACCTTGACGTCGGGTATGGTTGGTAACGTTACGGCAGCTAGCATTAGCCACTAGGCTGCTAGGCTTGCTAAATCGGTAAGCATTAGGCAACTGAAGAAAGCTAGTCTTTTTAGCTACGTTATATTGTCATCTTTCTTCTCGGCTATAAGTTAACCTTTGTTTACGGCCACTGGCCCTAACCTGACTCACTGAATCACCGGAAGTTTTCACCGGAAGTACTGGCGCACACACAAAACGTTAGACATTTTAAGACCTTAAAAAAGTATTTTTTATTTAAGACTTTTTAAGGATCCGCGGAGACCCTGAATAGGGGATTGAATATTGGTAGGGACGTGACCCTAGCGTCCCTACCCAAAATTACGCCCTTGGGCAGGACAGGTAGGAGGGAGGGCAGGACAGGTAGGAGGGAGGGCAGGACAGGTAGGGGGGGGGGGGGGGGCAGGACAGGTAGGAGGGGGGGCAGGACAGGTAGGAGGGGGGGCAGGACAGGTAGGAGGGAGAGGCATGACAGGTAGGAGGGGGGGCAGGACAGGTAGGAGGGAGAGGCAGGACAGGTAGGAGGGAGGGGCAGGACAGGTAGGAGGGAGAGGCAGGACAGGTAGGAGGGGGGGGCAGGACAAGTAGGAGGGGGGGACAGGACAGGTAGGAGGGAGGGGCAGGACAGGTAGGAGGGAGAGGCATGACAGGTAGGAGGGAGAGGCAGGACAGGTAGGAGGGGGGGGCAGGACAAGTAGGAGGGAGGGGCAGGACAGGTAGGAGGGAGGGGCAGCAACAGGATACGATTTCATTTTCATCTGAGTTTAACAGCAGCTTGTAACCTGGTTGGGATTTGTTTTAAAATGAATAAACTTCATCAGTCTTACTCTCACTCCTGACTCCTATCAGCCATCATCTGCTTATTTCCTCCATCATGTCCTCACTGAGGAGTTATCTCATATTAGGGAGGGATCCCGATGGAGGTCAAAATGGTAACTGAGCATCTAACAGCCAGTCTGGGACTGGGAGGCATCCTGCTTTGGTATCAGGTAGACTGGTCATGTTGACTCTGAAGCAACAATCAGAGGGAGGGGGGAACATGCTCATTAATATCGCTGATGTTGGAAAGAAAGAGAGCATTTTCTTTCCATCTGAGCAGGACTGAAACAGATGACCTGGCTGAATACACATACAAATGTATACATGTACATTTATAAATGACAAACATGTCCATCCATCCATTTTCTACACCCACTTAATCTAATTCAGTCAGGGATGGGGGGGCTATCCCAGCCGTTACTGGGCGAGATACATATTATTATATTAGATATTGGGCGGGGTACACCTGGCCATCACAGAGACATATGACACAAATGACCACACATACGCTCACACTCAAATATTTCACCAGAAACCAAAGCCAGCAGGACGGTCTGCATACACTGCTGCTCTGTTAGAGACGGAGGAGGAGGAGGAGGAGGAGGAGGAGGAGGAGGAGGTGGATCAGTGTGTCAGAGGAGACTCTGTAGAAGGACAGAGTGCCAGCAGTACAGAAGGAAGATGAGGAGGAGGAGGAGGAGGAGGAGGAGGAGGAGGAGGAGGAGGAGGAGGAGGAGGAGGAGGAGGAGGAGATGGGTGTTTCTCTCTTATCGTGACAGACATAGTAAACTCCATCAGAGCAGCTCAGACTCCAGGACTGATCATTCCTTCCAAACTCACAGTCTCCTCCTCTCCTGCTGATTCCTCTGTAACTCACTGATATATAAACTCTTCCTCTCCACTCGACCTCCCAGTAACAGCGACCAGTCAGAACATTTCTACACAGCAGCTGAAGCCTGACATCAAATCTGTCTGGATGATCAGGATATGACTGAACCTCTCTCACACGTGTCACCTTCCTGTTGTTGTCAGACAGTTTCAGGTCTCTGCTCACTGTGTTTGTGTCGATTGTGAGTTGGCAGGAATCTGAAGGAGAGAACAAACACAGTCCAGCTGCAGTTATTGATCTATCATCTGTTCACTTTGATCAATGAGTGATGTGACAGTGTGACGATGGCTGGATGTCATGAATCAGATGAAGAACACACTCACACTTCCTCAGCCCTGGTGTCAGCCATCGTTCTCCAGCAGGCTCCACCCTGAAAGGAGGAGGGGGGTCAGAGCAGCACCGTCTCTTTCAGCATCAAACATGGACATTACATGGCTCTCACACACATATTGTTCTACACTGAGAAAGGAACAGTCCAACATCTGGACACATCCACTGGAGTGGAGCATCTGGAAACTACAATGAGCAGAATCAACACTGACGCGTACAAAACTGCTTTGTGGAAGTCACAATTTCTTCTTTCAGCCGTCTCCTCCTTTTCATCTCTTCACATATGAAGAACACTGTAAAAACTCCTGATCTGACCCAGAGCTGCAACCTTCTATCTGCCCTAAAGTCTGACTGATCTGCTTCTGACAGGAACATCCTCTGCACAGCAGCCTGCCTCAGATTCTTCACATTGTTTTCACTGTTGCTCTTTTTTCTGACTCAGCTGGGAAATGTTAAAGTAACTTCTTTTCCGTGCACATGAAGCTAAGTGACTGTCAGAAACACAGGGGATCTGTGTGCTCTGTCTGTAAGTCTGATATCAAGACAGAGTTTGCACTGGTGGCTTTATCTTTACTATCAGGGTCAGATGACCAAAATATGTCTCTTGAAAATGACAGACTGTTCCTTTAATATGCAGCGATCTGTCCAAACTGGTTCGACCAACCAACATACTATTTCTTTTTCCTCCCTCAAACGCTGTGTGGCTGCAGCAGGCCTCTCCATACCTGAGTGTGTGTGGATCCTTCAGTGCAGCCCTCAGCAGCTTCTCTCCTGAGGCTCCTGGATGGTTGTAGCTCAGGTCCAGCTCTCTCAGATGGGAGGGGTTGGAGATCACAGCTTCAGCCAGAGAAGCACAGCCTTCCTCTGTGATCAGACAGCCTGACAGGCTGCAGACACACACAACAACAGAAACTCTGAGAGAACTGCTCTGAAACTCAAGCTGAATGTCATACTTTCAAACTGTGACAAAAACCCCAGAAAAATCCTTGAATTAGAGCAGCTTTATTGGGAATTCAGCTGGATTAATATACACCTACACTTTACTGTTTTTACTAAAAGAAACAACAAGAAGGAACATCCAAAGAGCACCTCGGTCCATCTGAGCCCAGCTGAGCGTACACGTGATTTCATCCTCATCTACATTATCTGGAGCTTTAGTGTAGTTTGGAGAAGCTTGTTTTCATACAGTCCTTACCTGAGAGTTTCCAGTCTGCAGTTTGGACTCTTCAGTCCATCAGAAAGCTGCTTCACTCCTGAATCCTGCAGGTTGTTGTTACTCAGGCCCAGTTCTGTCAGGCTGGAGGACTGGGAGCTGAGAGCTGAGGACAGAGCTGCACAGCTTCTCTCTGAGAGCTCACAGCCACTCAGGCTGAGGAGGGAATGAGATGGAAGGAAATAACTTGATCCATTAATCAATCAAACTACATTCATATTTGATAAGTGGAAGAATTCTGTTTCCCTGTTTGTTTCTGTTTATTTGTTAAAGACATTAAAGTGTGATGGAAGGTGTCTACATGTGCCGTCTTAGCTCAGCAGATGGAGAAACTAAAAGATGTATCTGCTGCTGTTATTGGCTCATCCTGTGATCAGATCAGCTCAGCAAAGAACACCATGTGAGCAAAGCATCTTCTCACACTAACAGTCAGCTGTTTCTCCAGCACCAAAGTGTTATCTGGCCCAGCTCAGCTGTGGCTCTGTAGCTGCAGCCTTTGTCTGTCACTCTGCAGACTGACATGCTTTCTGTAGGACTGACGGACCTTTCTACCAAGAAATTAATACATGAATGACAACATGTTTTTCTCTTTCTCAGACTCAAGACTTAAAATGTTTCCACAGAAGAGTAAGTTAAAAAGCACAAACTGAATTTTGGTTACTTTGTTAAAGTTGCTCATGTTCAAAACAGACAGTAAAACTAAATCTACACTTCAGGACGTACTGAACACATGCAGTCAGTGTGAGTCTGACGAGTCTGGGGAGGAAACATCAGATAAAAACAACATATCCAGAGTCAGAGAAGCTTTATTGACTTATTGTTAGAGTTAGTTAAGCCAGATAACTACTGTAACTAATAAGATGGGAGCAAATAAAATTATTAATTAATCCAATAAACAAATTAATTATAAAATTGATAAATAACTGCCACCAAGTTCTTCCTCAGAGGAACTGCTGAGTTTCTATTTCCAACAAAGTATCATCTCACATCACTTGTAAGATGATATTTTGTTGTGAACTGACACTTCATAAATAAACTGAAGTTCATTTGAAACTGAGTTTAACGCTGATTCTGCTGTTTTTCTCCAGTTAATAAGTAAACAATGTATTTATAAAGAAATATATCTGTGTTTGTACTCACAGAGCTTTGTTGGAGGCTTTGACCACTGGCAGCAGCCTCAGAAGAGCCTCCTCTGAAGCAGAGTACTTCTTCAGGTCAAACTCATCCAGATCTTTTCCTGATGACAGTAAGATGAAGACCAGAGCTGACCACTGAGCAGGAGACAGTTTATCTGTGGAGAGACTTCCTGATCTCAGGGCCTGTTGGATCTCCTCCACCAGAGAACGATCATTCAGTTCATTCAGACAGTGGAACAGATTGATGCTTCTCTCTGCAGACAGATTCTCACTGATCTTCTTCTTGATGTAATCGACTGTTTCCTGATTGGTCTGTGAGCTACTTCCTGTCTGTGTCAGCAGGCCTCGTAGGAGCCTCTGATTGGTCTGCAGGGAAAGACCCAGGAGGAAGCGGAGGAACAGGTCCAGGTGTCCATTTGGACTCTCTAAGGCCTTGTTCACAGCACTCTGATGCAGATGTTTTAGTTTTGGTTTATTAAAAAATGAAGGCCTCTTGGGTCGTTCATCTTCTCCCATCAGGTTGAGTCCAGAGTTGATGAAGGTCAGATGCACATGAAGAGCAGCCAGAAACTCCTGAACACTCAGATGGATGAAGCAGAACACCTTCTCCTGGTACAGCCCTCTCTCCTCTCTAAAGATCTGTGTGAACACTCCTGAGTACACTGAGGCTGCTGAGACATCGATGCCACACTCTGTCAGGTCTGATTCATAGAAGATCAGGTTTCCTTTCTGCAGCTGCTCAAAAGCCAGTTTTCCCAGAGACTCAATCATCTTCCTGCTCTCTGGACTCCAGTGTGGATCTGTCTCAGCTCCTCCATCATACTTGAGCTTCTTCACTTTGGCCTGAACCACCAGGAAGTGGATGTACATCTCAGTCAGGGTGCTGGGCAGCTCTGCTCCCTCTCTGGTTTCCAACACATCCTCCAGAACTGTAGCAGTGATCCAGCAGAAGACCGGGATGTGGCACATGATGTGGAGGCTTCGGGATGTCTGGATGTGGGAGATGATCCTGCTGGCCTGCTCCTCATCTCTGAATCTCTTCCTGAAGTACTCCTCCTTCTGTGGGTCAGTGAACCCTCTGACCTCTGTCACCATGCCAACACAGCCAGCAGGGATCTGATTGGCTGCTGCGGGTCGTGTGGTTATCCAGAGGCGAGCAGAGGGAAGCAGCTTCCCCCTGATGAGGTTTGTCAGCAGCACATCCACTGAGGTGGGCTCTGTAGCATCAGTCAGGGGCTCCTTGCTGTGGAAGTCCAGAGGAAGTCGACACTCATCCAGACCGTCAAAGATGAACACAACCTGGAACTGTTCAAAGCTGCAGATTCCTGCTGCTTTGGTCTCAGTAAAGAAGTGATGAACAAGCTCCACCAAGCTGAACTTTCTCTCTTTCAGCACATTCAGCTCTCTGAAAGTGAATGGAAACATGAAGTGGATGTCCTGGTTGGCTTTGCCTTCAGCCCAGTCCAGAGTGAACTTCTGTGTTAAGACTGTTTTCCCAATGCCAGCCACTCCCTTTGTCATCACTGTTCTGATTGGTTCATCTCTTCCAGGTGGGCCTTTAAAGATGTCTTCCTGTCTGATGGATGTTTCTGCTCTGCCTGCTTTCCTGGATGCTGCTTCAATCTGTCTGACCTCATGTTCATCATTGACCTCTCCGCTCCCTCCCTCTGTGATGTAGAGCTCTGTGTAGATCTGATTCAGAAGGGTTGGCTTTCCTGCTTTAGGAATCCCCTCAAACACACACTGGAACTTCTTCTTCAGAGCACATTTAACTTTACGTCCACAAACTACAGCAACAAGTTCTGAATGAAGACAAGAAATAACATCAGTAAACAGACATTCCAACCCTGTACAGAATGAGTATCTGAACATCTGCTGTTCTGTGTGCTGAGACATCAGTAAATGTGTCATTTATCCAGCAGGTTAAACCTTTAGAGAAATCCTCTTACTGCTCTGCAGACGGTCAGCCAGCTCCTCCTGCTTCATTCTCCTCAGGAAGTGAGCTGTGATCTTCACTAATGCCTCTCTGCTGCTCCTCTGCTCTTCATCCTCACCCTCCCTCTGACTCTCTAAGCATTCTGGGTAATCTGGACTCAGAACCTTCTGCATCTTCTTCAGCTCCTCCTTCACAAAAGTGAGCATGTTGTCCTCCAGCAGCTGGAACAGAAAACTATATGAATGAGCCAATCAGACTGAAACCATGGAGCCAAACATCAGATCCATGTTGGACACACTGACAACCCACTGGTCTACAGAGTGCAGCATGGAGATGGCTGTGAGCAGAACAGATGGGGAAGTAGTTGTTGTGCATGTACAGACCATAAATATGGAGTCCAGCTGTGTTTGATGCTGCTGGGCAGACGGACCACTGGGACCCTCTGAGCTCTGCTGGTCCACTCTGTGGAGGAATCATGAAGATTAAGATTAGATTTATTGTCATCTACATTACAGGGAACATACACAGAATTTCTCCTCTGCTTTTGACCCATCCAGGTTGGCACCTGTTGAACACACACAGGGTCACACATTCATTGAGACAGATGCCATATACACTGGAATCACAGCACCTGGGGAGCATGGGGGTACAGTGCCTTGCTCAAGGGCACCTCAGCTGTGACAAGGAGGTGGACACCCCTCCAGCTGTTAGTTCACCAAACTTTTTTTGAGTGGGAATCGAACCACCAACCTTCTGGTTATTGGACGACTGCTGTGTTGGTGGAAAACATCCAACACACACCGCTTCACATATGAATATAGAAATGGATGTGAAGCAGAGCTGAGCTCACATTAAACACATGTTGGAGTAAAAACTGTTCAAACTGACTCTGCTGCATTTTACTCTGTTACAGCATTTACACTCGGCTCACCTCTGAGGGGATGGATGTTGGGCTGATTTGAAGTTAACAGGACGACCCATCGACCGGTCGCTCTTCATGGACACACAGCTGGGTTCAGGCTCAGCTACAGGTTCAGGTATGAGTCTCTGATGGATCCTGACAGAAAAACACTTGTTTTCTTCAAACTAAAGTATCAGTGATAGTGTTTGAGTCTGCAGTGAGACGGCCTGTCAGAGAGTCAGTGTGGCTGCTGTGGAACAATGTTAGTTTTAACAAGGTTTCTTTGGAGAGAATTAATAACAGATCAATTACCTGCATGATTGGGGTGTTGCTTCAGAAGCTCATTTTAAACTGACGTCATTAAATAACAACGTGTGAGAACATAATATTTCTGCATCAGCCGCCCTGTTCACTACATAATCAGCGTCCACATCAGTGGACAGATATTCAGTAATATGCTCCCTTTGTTTTAATAAAGAGCTGCAGGACTGAACTAAAACATCACATCACACACATGATGCAGCTCATTAGTTCATCAGAGACATCAACAAGTCTCAAGTAATTCAGCTGGAAACTGGTTATCATCTGAAACATGATGCAGCCTCCACTGAATACTGACAGCTACTCACTGTTGGGCTGATGGAACATCATGATGGAATTCAGTAATAATATCCTTCGACCGGTCGCTCTTAAAGGACACACAGCTGGGTCCAGGTTCTGGTTCAGGTCTCTGGTGGATCCTGATGGGAAAAAAATGCTTTTCAGCCTGCATGCATGATATACTTAATAACCTCTAAATCAATGACCTGATGTTAACTTACTCTGCTTTCGAGGCCTGTAATTTGAAAAGTGGGTGATCCTTTAGCAAGTGCCTCTGTGAGGACCCATTCCTGGATCCAGGTCTCTGTCCCTTCCTGTGAATAAAGGTGGTTTGGTGATGTGAGCGCTGAGCTGGGACATGGAAAAGAGTCATGGACAGTTAGAGATGGTCACCTCACCTCTGAGCTTTGCTCTGGCTCTCGTGTTCCCCACACAGAGAGGTTTCAGTGTCCTCATTCTGATCCATGCTGCTGAACTCACATCAGCTCACACACACTTTCTACCTTCTTCTGCAAAGGAAACACAGATCATTCATCTGCACATCAACTCACACCCTCCTCTCTATCATTTATGTAAAAAGACCAGCTGCTCCTCCACTGATTGGCTGTTATTCTCCGTTTCATATCAGTGTCGGTTTCATGCAGTCAGACAGCAGAGTGAGGCAGAGGAAGCTGCCATCAGCTGCTGTACTTCTACTATCAGTCCACTAGATGGAGGCACGGAGCTGCAGCCCAGCACACATCATGATCCTGATGATGGAGCAACATTTCCTGATTGAGTCCAGCTGGAAGCTTCAGTCAGCTGAACATTTGAACCATTTCAGCTGATAGATGATGCAGCAGAGGTTCATCAGTGATAAAAGTCTCAGAAGGAATCTTACTGTTTAGTTTCCAGAGGACTTTTTAACATGAAATACAAACAGTGACAGATGTTAGATCTCAGCTGCTGTCAGGTGACAGGATTCAAAGTATCAGCTGAATTTAATTTAAGGCAAACACAAGAAACTTGTGCTAAAGAAAGAAATGGACCAGACTCAGTGAATAATTCCCTATAATCCCTATAATATAGATCAGTGAGCAGTGCTGACATGTCATTGGGGCCATCAGGTGGGAACCTGCTTTATGTTTATGTTTATGCATTTAGCAGACGCGTTTATCCAAAGCGACTTACAATTGAAAAAATATATAACATTACAGCTAACATCAAAGCTAACAATAAGCTACCGAGAAGGAAACCACCAGTCAGACCCTGTCAGAGGGGACAGTGTAGCGATAGAGAGCAGGCATAGAGGGAAGTACAGGCTAAGTGCTAGGATAGGAGATGCTCTCTGAAGAGCTGGGTCTTCAAGAGTTTCTTGAAGATATTCAGGGATGCCCCTGTTCTGGTAGTGCTTGGTAGGTCATTCCACCATCATGGAATGACACATGAAAAGAGTCCGGATGGTCTTAAGCGTGGTGTAGGCACCGCTCGACGTCACTGCATCAGTGTTTTGTCTAGTTGGGCCCACGACACCTGCAGGAGGCTAGACAGTGATCACTGGTGTCCCAGAGTCACTCCACTATTGCCAGCCATCACTGCTCCTCCATCACAAGCTACCCCAGCCTCTCACCAACTGCACACCAGTCACAGCGGGGTGGGGAATAAAACCCTGGTTTGCGTAGGGGGTAATGAAAGTTTAGAGGGTGCCAAAGGTGGAGGCAGGACAAGACACATTAGCAGATTTATGGAGTAAAATAGCTGTCAAAATGTTCGTGTGCATAAACTAGAAATGCATGCATATGTTTTGATGTTCGTGTGCATAAACTAGAAATGCATGCATAAATGAGTCCAAAAGTTTTGACATCAAGAATTACGAGTTACGAATTACGAGTTACGAATTACGAGTTACGCATGCAAGTTCTCTTTTTTTTTTTTTTTTTTAAACTTTATTAGTAATTCAACAAAATAACAGTTTACAAATGTGAGCATAACGCCAAAAAGAAGATAGCCAGGGGGAGCATAGGAATAATAATAAAAAGAAGAAGATGACCTTCATGATGCACTTACAACAAGAAAGCTAATGAACACAAAGACATGTGTGCCAAGGAATCTCTTGTAACAAAAAAATAAAAATAAAATAAAAAATAAAAAAAAAATTAGGAATTATGACAACAGTTTGTATGACAACAAGTGATGACGTATTTTTGACAGTAAAGTCACGGCAGAGAACTTGCATGCGTAATAAAAAAGCAAAAACAACTATATGGGCCTGTTCCCAACTTGGGATTTTGGACGAACTGTTGTCATAATTCCAAATTTTTTTTATTTTTTATTTTATTTTTATTTTTTATTTTTTGATACAAGAGATTTCTTGGCACACATGTCTTTGTGTTCATTAGCTTTCTTGTTGTAAGTGCATCATGAAGGTCATCTTCTTCTTTTTATTATTATTCCTATGCTCCCCCTGGCTATCTTCTTTTTGGCGTTATGCTCACATTTGTAAACTGTTATTTTGTTGAATTACTAATAAAGTTAAAAAAAAAAAAAAAAAAGAGAACTTGCATGCGTAACTCGTAATTCGTAACTCGTAATTCGTAACTCGTAATTCTTGATGTCAAAACTTTTGGACTCATTTATGCATGCATTTCTAGTTTATGCACACGAACATCAAAACATATGCATGCATTTCTAGTTTATGCACACGAACATTTTTGACAGCTATTTTACTCCATACAGATTCAGCAGACAAACTCACCTAAACAGTCCTACAATCACTAAAAATGCCATCAAAAACAAGGCCATATAGGCCAACTCACCCAAAATGGCCGCCTGGTTTCAAAAGGCTCACATGGGCCACACCCTCCACTTAAAAATCCTGGATTTCTTCTTTGCTTCTTCAAAGAGTCTGTTTTCCCTAAGTGCTCCCCCTGCTGGGCCCCCAGCTACTATTGCTTCTTTTAATCCAAATCCACTGACTGGACTTTACTGCCTCATCTGACACTTCCTTCACTATTTTCCTCACACTCTGTCCACTTACACCCAGCTCCCTCAACAATGAGACAACAGACTTTGCAACAAATCCTCTGCATCCTACTTCCACTGGTAAGATCCTAACTTTCCATTCTCGCTGCTCTGCTTCTGCCCCCAACTCCACATACCTAAGCTTTTTCCTTTCATATGCTTCTGCTATTAATTCCTCCCAAGGAACAGTAATAAATGAATGAAGTGCACATAAACAGCTACACTGTAGCTAAGTAGCAGCAGGACTCCATAAAACCATCCTGCAGGATCACTGCAGACTGACAGGAACCACCAGGGGGCGCTCACTGCTCTCTGTTAAATATTATTCACCTGCTGATGAGTCTACATGATCACACTTTGATCCTCATGAATTATGATCCTTTATAAAACAGGTTGAGTAACCAACAGGATCAGGGTCCAGGACTAATCTGGATCTCATATCAGGACTCTATCAGTTTTACTGTGAGTGTGTTCAGAGAGCAGTGATGAACAGAGTGTGAGTGAACAGCACATTCCAGTCATTGTTGCCACATGTTGATGACACAGTCATTTTCGCCAAAGCCAAAGACCCTGCAGAAGCAGCACGTGTACTTTCTACATCTCTTACACATATACAAACATGGCTAAACAGATCATGTCTCATATTGAATGCAAAAAAAACTGTCTGCATGTATCTGTCCAAGCAACCTTCCCCTCTTATGGCTCTGCCTGGTGTCACTTTTGGGAAGGAAAAACTAGAAGTGGTCACGGATTTTAAATATCTAGGAGTCATTCCAGACTCCAATCTTTCTTTTAAAAAACATATAAAAATGACAACTAATAAAATTAAATTTCACCTTCATAATTTTAAGCACATTAGAGGTGCTATGTCAGATAGTGCTGCCCTGACATATTTACATGCAATGATTTTTTTCTCACCTAAGTTATTGCATCACAAGCTGGACTATGGTGGGGTCTACCACACTCAAGCCAGTGGAGATTGTATTTAAAAAAGCACTCAAAATCTTAGATAAAAAACCTCTTTCTTACCACCATTGTAACATTTTAGATAAGTTCAATCTACTGAGCTTTGACAATTTCTGTAAATTTTCTTACAGCTGCTTATTTTATAAAACTTTGCATGGCCTGGCGCCACCCTGTTTACAGGATTTTTTTAAATATCGTCAGACATGGGTTACCCGAGCAGTGGCTAACAAAGATGTGGAGGTTCCTTTTAGGAAAACCGCTTTTAGCCATAATGCACTATCTCTTAAAGGCAGTGCATTATGGAACTCAATTCCACTGCACATAAGGGAATGTCCCTCTTTAGCCACCTTCAAGAGCCAGATTAAAACGTGGCTTCGAGCTCAACAAACATGTACACACCACTAGTTTGAACCCGCACACACGCACATCACTAATACATAGCTCTATTTTGGGGTCTCTTTGTTTCTATTAACATGCTTATTGCTTTTGTATTTGTACCATTTCTTTTGTTACTAACAGTGTTCTTGTTTGTAATGCTTGTCTTTGATTTTAATTTCTTTGCCCCACCTAGCCTGCCTATTTGGACACCAGATGGAAATTAGCATTTGTGCTAAAATCTGGCATATTTACATGTATGTACACTATGTATATGTTCATTAATGTGCAATGTCCTGAAAAATAAAAGTAAAGTAAAGTAAGTAAAGTAAAGTAAAGTTCCTCTGTTGGAGGAGAAAACAGCAGCAGACTGAGTGGGAAACATTTCATGTTGCTAACAAGCTGCAGCTCCTCATCAACACACTGATCGTTGCTGTTTACTCTCAGCTCACATGACTTGTGTCTCATCAGCAGAGGAAATCTCTCTCTGTTCTGAGGCTTTGTTAAGGCGAGACACTACAGGTGAATAGGCTAATATTTTAAAATAATAGATATCACCATGAAACTTCCTCAGTTGATTACTTATACAAGTATGAAAAAAATATGTATTACAAATTCTAGAAATTTGTATGTTTAATTTTGCAAATGAGGCATCATCTCATTAAAAATGCGCACATTTACATATATTTCCGGAAGATAGATCTGAACATATGATAAAACCAGGTGCAAAATTCTTTTTTCATTTTGTTTACACACAAAATGAAAAGAAAATTACAGAGGGATTTCAGGATATCTGCTTTCATTTCCTAGGAAATCAAAATATACTGTCCATAGCCTAAAAAACATCGATTTTCGCAATATTTTTTTATTATAATGTCACGTAAATCAGGTCAGGAATGATTTATCAACAAATCCTTCTGTAAATAGCTTCAGAATACTGCTAAGTGTATAACTGGAAAGTTTGGTGTTAGTAGGTGCTCCATAGGCTGAGATATTGATATTAAAAAAATACTGATTTTGAGAAAACGGCATTGAAAGATTTAAATAGGGGAATTCATTTTGGTATATTTGGGCAAAATGTACCGCCGCGATTAAACAAAATGTGATGAAATAAACATTTTAATTTATGTTTTTAAATAACACATATTGAAGGAGTAGACTGGCCCAAAATTGAAGAAAAATCACTGTTTTTGCCCGCCGTGTCTCGCCTTAAATGAATCAAAGTGTCACTTACTCAGCTTCTTCCACGAACTTCTTCCCTCTGCAGCTCTCTGCTGTGTGGACCAGGTCTGTGTAGAAGGGGAAATCCTCTGCTTCTTCTCCGACATCAGTGCTCTGTCTGCAGGCTGCCGTCACTCTGAAAGTCTTCAAACCCTGAAAGAGTCTTAAAGTGATCAAAGGTCAGCTGCTTTAGCAGCTTCATATGACTTTAATTCATCAATAATTAACCCGCAGCAGCTTCCTGCTGCCACTCTGAGAAAAGCTGAGAACAAACAGCTTTATTTTCCTCCTCTCTGGCAGCACCAACAGTTTCTTTAAGTGGAATCTGGAAGTTTCTGCTGCTCACACTCAGATGTTGATGTCATGGAGGCGTTCAGGCGTCAGCTTCCACTCTTCTATATCCAGTCAGAGCATGCAGTGGCAGCCGCTCCAATAATCCAACATGGATCGTGTGGCCTTGTGAGGTCATGATGTGATCACGTGTTCATCATTCTTAATGTGCACACACCTTATGAAAGCTATCTGAATGAAGAACAACTCTTAAACAGACCTGCTTTGAATCAAATCAAATCAAATCAAATCAAATCAAATCAAATTTATTTGTATAGCACATTTCATGTACAAACAGTTCAAAGTGCTTTACATAAAATAAAAGCATTGCAGCAGGGAGTGCAAGAAGCATTAAAAATACATAAAAGAATATACAAAGAAACAAATAAAATCATTTTAATGAATTTAAAATCAGGCAACAGTCTAGATAAGTTAAAAGATATTTCATGCATAGACACATGAGAAAAGAAATGTTTTTAACCTGGATTTAAAAATGTCTACATTTGGTGAAAGTTTAATCTCCACTGGCAGTTTGTTCCACTTGTTTGCAGCATAACAGCTAAATGCTGCTTCTCCATGTTTAGTCTGGACTCTGGACTGGACCAGCTGACCTGAGTCCTTGGATCTAAGAGCTCTGCTGGCTTTATATTCTCTGAACAGATCACAGATGTGTTTTGGGCCTAAACCGTTCTGGGATTTGTAAACCATCAGCAGGCTTTTAAAATCTATTCTGTGACTGACTGGAAGCCAGTGTAAAGATTTTAAAACTGGTGTGATGTGTTCAGATCTCTTAGTCCGGGTTAAAACTCTAGCAGCAGCGTTCTGGATGAGCTGCAGATGTTTAATGCTCTTTTTGGGAAGTCCAGTTAAAAGAGCATTACAGTAATCGAGTCTACTGGAGATGAATGCATGGATGAGTTTCTCCTGGTCTGTTTGGGAGAGGAAACCTTTAATTCTGTTGATGTTTCTGAGATGGTAAAAAGCTGCCTTGGTGACAGCTTTGATGTGGCTGCTGAAAGTCAGATCTGAGTCTATCAACACTCCGAGGTTACCGGCTCGGTCAGTGATTGTAAGGTCCCGAGTCTCAAGATATGTACCAACGCTGACCCTCTTCTCTTTGCTACCAAACAGAATGATCTCAGTTTTGTCTTCATTTAATTGTAGAAAATTCTCTCTCATCCAGGTGTTTACTTCCTCCAGACACTGACACAGTACGTCTGCTGGGCTGCAGTTGTCCGGTGACAGAGACACATAAAGTTGTGTATCGTCTGCATAAACTGTGATAATTGATGTTAAAGTTCTGCAATATCTGACCCAAAGGGAGCATATACAAGTTAAACAGAAGAGGTCCAAGAATTGACCCCTGGCGGCTAAATATATTCAGAAAAAAAAAACATTTAAAAAAGAATCTGAGAAATAAAATCTGAGATTTTGTATATATTTTAATCAAAGTGAAAGTAATCAGATAAAACAATATATACACATATATACATATATACAGAAAGTGTGGAACCATTTAAAAATCTAAATGTTCAGACTTGAAGAACAAATTTGATATAGAAGAGAAATTTTCATCAAAAAAAATCTGAATGTTGATTAAAAGTCTACATTTCACATGTAAAGTCTTTGAGACAGAATTTAAAAAAAAATGAACATTGTGGTGAACAATGATGAAAAATCAATAATTCAACATGTGAAAATGTCAGAAAGTCCAAATAAAGACAGAATGAACCAAACAAACTAACAGTGATATACTGGGAGGATTTTCATGTTGAACATCAGGAACTTCCAAAGCAGATGTTGTTAAAGTCTAAATATTGTTTGTAAAGAATCATTTCAGTCTTCTTTGTTAGCGTTCAACAGCAACATTCAGAAACATTCTGCCATCAGGAACCAGCTCCAGTCCAGGGCCCTCATTTATGAAGCGTTCTTAGGAACAGATCTGTGCGTAAAGCGTGCGTGCGATCATTCCTGAGCAAAGTGTGGGATTTATGAACATGTACTTGAACTTAGAAATGTGCGTAAATCTACGCACAGCTTTGACCATGCTTACGCACATTGCCTAGTGGTAGAATTACGAAACTTCAAATGGTGTTGATCGCTGCACAGGGGAATATTACAATGTTCATTAGATTGTTACATTACAGTATGTCTGACGGCATTTGGGTCCGTGTAGCCTATGCAATTCCAAAGCACGGTGCATTAGACCTACCTGGCGTTCATTGCATTTCATTCAGAGTGTAACAATAATCGTTTCAACAGAAGACCTGACAATAATCAGCCTAGTTTAATTGATATGGGTATAAAAGGCACATGTAGGACATGCCATTCAGAACGCAACATGGCCCATCTTGCATTGCTTGAGGATCTGGAAAACCGTGCGCTACGGAGGGAGCGCGTGTTTAGGGAGCGTGCAGATTTATTGGCAGAAAGTAGTGAGTGGCTTCTAAGCAGGTTCAGATTTCCAAAACATAAATTGATCGACCTCTGCCGTGAATTGGGGCCATCGATGCGGCATTTCTCAGCCGTCCATGAGCCGAATTCTGCCCACAGTGTTGGATGTGATTATTTCTTTGGCCCCGACTTACATTTGATTCCCTTATGGGGGTCCACGCCAGGCAGACATTAAGCGAGGGTTTTATGGTATCGCGCAGTTCCCCAACGTCATAGGAGCAATAGACTGCACTCACGTCGCACTAAAAGCACCATCACAGCACGAATACAACCTCGTGAATTGGAAAGGGAAGCACTCCATTAATGTACAACTTATATGCGACAGTGATATGCTGCTTCTCAATGTCGTTGCCCGATGGCCAGGGGGGACGCACGATTCCTTTATTTTGCAGAACAGCTCCGTGGGCCTTCGTTTACAAGAAGGAGCTGTTGAAGATGGATGGCTTATTGGTGAGTGTTGCGCAGCATGTTTGCAACATTGGTTATATGTATGGTCAGTGTTCGAACTACGGGGGGACCCGAGACGCCCTGAAACTGACACGAGACCCCCCCGAAAACATGATTTGGGAAATGTTGGGGGGTCTCTAAAATATTGGCAAAATGTGATTTCCCCTAATGAGTTATGATTGCAGACGCGATGCGTGTGTGGAGGTGTGGAGCCTGTGTGCGTAATTGGCATAAAGCTGTGCTGTCCGCCGCGTATGATTCTGTATTGCTTCTCATGTGTTTTCGAGATCCGCGCTCTGAGTCAAGCGCAAGCAAGAAAGTTCCGGTGGCTTTTAAAGGGAATGTTGGTGCCATATATGGTTACTTGGGGGCGTTCCATGATACAAATTAGTCTGCTCGTGCCCGCGCAAGGTGAACTGGGAGTGTGGTATTTATCATTGCAGATTACCTACCAGTGTGCGTACAACCTGTCTAAGAACATTTGATGAATGCCGATTTTTTTGTACTTGGGCACATTCTAAATTTCACTCATATGACAGGATTTAGAAGGGATTCTACGCACTAATGATGAATGAGGGCTCAGGTGTCCTTTCATCATCTAACAGGAAATGAATGGGAAGACACATCAGGATGAACCCCGGCTGCTCACCAGACCTCTGCTCATTGGAGCAGAATCAGTGAACATCTGTCAGCAGGTTGGAATCCATCTGGGCTGATGGCAGCTCAGTGATTCCTCTCTGATGTCACAGTTTGTCACATGTGCAGCAAACTAACTGCAGCTGACTTCAGCTGAAAGGTCTCAACACAACCTGCTGATACTCAGTGTGAAGCTTTGACTGGAAACACACAGAAAAACAACATCCAAGAAGAATGGCAGCTTCCATCTTTAAAGGACTGGAAGAGGAAGAAGTTTCCAAGGAATCATTCAGAAGAATTTCAAACAGAAACTGACTGAGTCCATGAATCTGAAAAGGTGTTTCTGAGTGAAAGAGACAGACATGAACAGACTGAACTATCTGTTCAGCAGGGATTCTCTGACAGGAGGACACTCTGTATACTCAGCACAGAGACACTGAGGAACCAGATGACCAGGACCAGAACCCAAATCCAGGATGCAGAGGTTCTTCAGTGAATGTGGTGCTGAAGGTGTGGAGGTGGATCAGTGTGTCAGAGGAGACTCTGTAGAAGGACAGAGTGCCAGCATGACGGTCCACATACACTGCTGCTCTGTCAGAGACAGAGGAGGAGGAGGAGGAGGAGGAGGTGGAGGTGATGGGTGTTTCTCTCTTATTGTGACAGACAGAGTATTCACCTCCATCAGAGCAGATCAGACTCCAGGACTGATCAGTCCATCCAAACTCACAGTCTCCTCCTCCTCTCCTCCTGATTCCTCTGTAACTCACTGATATATAAACTCCTCCTCTCCACTCGACCTCCCAGTAACAGCGACCAGTCAGAACATTTCTACACAGCAGCTGAGGCCAGCCACCAAACCTGTCTGGATGATCAGGATATGACTGAACCTGCTCCACACATGTCACCTTCCTGTTGTTGTCAGACAGTTTCAGTTTCCTGTTCACTGTGTTTGTGTCGATTGTGAGTTGATAGGAATCTGAAGGAGAGAACAAACACAGTCCAGCTGCAGTTATTGATCTATCATCTGTTCACTTTGATCAATGAGTGATGTGACAGTGTGACGATGGCTGGATGTCATGAATCAGATGAAGAACACACTCACACTTCCTCAGCCCTGGTGTCAGCCATCGTTCTCCAGCAGGCTCCACCCTGAAAGGAGGAGGGGGGTCAGAGCAGCACCGTCTCTTTCAGCATCAAACATGGACATTACATGGCTCTCACACACATTGTTCTACACCAAGAAAGGAACAGTCCAACATCTGGACACATCCACTGGAGTGGAGCATCTGGAAACTACAATGAGCAGAATCAACACTGACGCGTACAAAACTGCTTTGTGGAAGTCACAATTTCTTCTTTCAGCGGTCTCCTCCTATTCATCTCGTCACATATGAAGAACACTGTAAAAACTCCTGATCTGACCCAGAGCTGCAACCTTCTATCTGCCCTAAAGTCTGACTGATCTGCTTCTGACAGGAACATCCTCTGCACAGCAGCCTGCCTCAGATTCTTCACATTGTTTTCACTGTTGCTCTTTTTTCTGACTCAGCTGGGAAATGTTAAAGTGACTTCTTTTCCGTGCACATGAAGCTAAGTGACTGTCAGAAACACAGGGGATCTGTGTGCTCTGTCTGTAAGTCTGATATCAAGTCATGTGGAGCTCAGAGGATTGTTGAAGTTGAAGTTGAAAAACTGATCCTTTAATATGCAGCGATCTGTCCAAACTGGATCGACCAACCAACATACTCTTTTTTTTTCCTCCCACAGACATTGTGAGGCTGCAGCAGGCCTCTCATACCTGAGTGTGTGTGGATCCTTCAGTGCAGCCCTCAGCAGCTTCTCTCCTGAGGCTCCTGGATGGTTGTAGCTCAGGTCCAGCTCTCTCAGATGGGAGGGGTTGGAGGTCACAGCTTCAGCCAGAGAAGCACAGCCTTCCTCTGTGATCAGACAGCCTGACAGGCTGCAGACACACAGAACAACAGAAACTCTGAGAGAACTGCTCTGAAACTCAAGCTGAAGGTCATCCAATGGTAACAACATTCTTAGAGAAAGATTCTTTTCATCATTTTGCTCCAGTAACAGTTTCAGATAAAATGAGAAGAACATATGAACAATCTTCTGTGACAAACAAAGAGGAAACATGGCAGCAGTGAATGAAAAACCTGGATGAAAAGAAAACCTCTGAGAATAAAAACTTTAGATTATTGTGAATATTTCAACAATTCACTCTTCACTGAACTCTGCACACCTCAGACTTCCAGCACACCCCAGAGTCCTGTCATCTCCTCAAATATTCTGATGACTCTGCAGCTGTTGGCTGTATCATGCACAGTTCCTCCACATTTGAGTTGAGCTTTGCTCACAGCCTGACTGGAGCATTAAGTGGAACACCTTCCTTATAACTGTTCACATGCAGAGGAGCAGAATCCAGTTACTGACTGAAGTCTGTCTGACGCTGCAACTCTGCGGCCTGAGTGAGAACATCTCATTGTTGGATATGTTCCCAACAGAGCACTTTGCTCTCAGGCTGCAGGTTTACTTGTGGTTCCCAGAGTTTCTAAAAGCAGAACGGGAGGCAGAGCCTTCAGTTATCAGGCCCCTCTCTGTGGAACCAGCTGCCAGTTTGGCTTCAGGGTACATGTAAGTACAGCTGAAGACACTGTACACCTGTTGTCTTTAAGTTACTTGAATGGTGATTTTATTACATGCTTTAAGTGACCACCAGCTGACATGTAGTCTTAATGGGCTGATTTTCAGTCACACTTTCAAACTGTGACAAAAACCCCAGAAAAATCCTTGAATGTGAGCAGCTTTATTGGGAATTCAGCTGGATTAATATATACCTACACTTTACTGTTTTTACTAAAAGAAACTACAAGAAGGAACATCCACAGAGCACCTCGGTCCATCTGAGCCCAGCTGAGCGTACACGTGATTTCATCCTCATCTACATTATCTGGAGTGTTAGTGTAGCACTTACTACAAATATTGAAATAAAGTAGTTGTTGTTGTTGTTGTTGTTGGACCAGAAACCTAGACTCGTAGAAGAGCAGTAATTGGTTAAAATAATAATTGACTAGAGAAACCAGAGAAAACACCACAGACCAAAAGATAAGTTTAGAACTGCCGGCTTTATCAAAAATAGAAATAGAAGTAGTATTATTAAGAAATAGGATCCTTCAAAACATTACAATACAAACATTCAACACAGAAAAACCCTTGCATATGAATGCAAAGTGAATCCAAAGAAGAATCTGAGTTGTACTCAGTTACCCTTTAAGTAAAGAAAACCATTATGAATTCTTAACATCTAATTAACTTCAACTCAGTCAGTTTCAGTTATTTAGTTAGTATCTTAGTTGAGCTCTTATTAGTATTCTAGTTTAGTTTGTTATCCAGTTAGTTTGCAGTTATTTGGTATAACTAGTTCTTTTAATTCTACCAGTAGGTTATTACAACCAAGACACATAGAGCATCTCAATAAACCCACATGAGAAAGTTAATACCAGTAGCAGTATCAATCAACCTTTCAGTTAAACACATTCACATTATTCACATAACATGAAACACAAACGGTTAACTGTATCAATGTCCATTAAATCAAGTCCTTGGCTAAAAACAGTCCTTTAGCAAGAGAAAAGGAGACGTTCCTTTTCACACAGCAGCGCGGAGCAGTCCACGCACTGCTCACGTGATCCAGAGGTGAGAAGAATAGCGGCTTAAACTAGCACAGTCTTACCGCAGTTGGTGATAGCTCCCCGGCAGGAAAAGGAAAAGGCAACTGAAGCAATTGCCCTCGCAATCCGGTGTCCACTTATTCCAGACCAGAAGAGTAGGTGTTTCTTTCAATGTACAAGCACGGTTCAGCGTCGTTGCTCCTATCTCGGGTGGCTCGCCATCTATTTTCCTTGATCACGCGCTGGATGCGTGATCTTCACAAGCAACTGTATCTCCGCGAATCTCCTCAGTAAATCAAAAACCAAAACGTTAAACAAAACCACAGTCTATCGACATAGACAGAAGGGTAAACAAAACACTTACAGTGAGAAATTAAATCGCCAACTTCAGTTAGAAACTTAGCTCTTTTATCCTTCTAGCTGGAGCTCCACACGAACGTGGCTACACCTGTTCTTGCTTCCTCGATTCTGACGAGAATCTCCGAAAGAGAAGGACTATCAGCAACGTGATTGGCTGATAGATATGACCTTTCAACTTCAACTAATGATAAAATAAATGACCAAAACCATGAAATAATGTTTTTAATACTATTTATCCATTTTAGACGTTTTTTAATATCACTAAAGTAAATTATTTAAATGATGAAATTCTGCTTTGTATTTATTAACTATTTAATAACAAATGTCTATTTTGACCTGGGTTACACCCTCCCCTCTTAAATGTATGCAAGTCCCTTTGCATGAATTAAAAGGTTACGCTACTTTTGGCTCAGGTAGTGGGGTTAACTTAGGTTCTTCCAGGGCATTAGAAATGGCTGAACTCAAAGACTGGAATAAGTTTTGGACAATAGCCACTAAGGGATTTCCTAGCTCAGGATATGTCAGTTGTCTGGGGGGTTCTCTTTGTCTTGTAGATCTTCTCAGTTCAGTCTGGTTTCCTTCTTCAACTTGATCATATTGTACTTCAGTCTCTGTTCCATTCTGATTTTCAGGTAAGGTTCCAGCATCAGCTGTAACTGTTTCAGGTTCTGTCTCTTCAGCAGGTTGGTCTGCTGACGGTTCAGGTAAGTTCTCTCTTTCAGGTTGGTTGTTTACGATCACAGGTTCCACTTCAGGGGTGTGTTGTGCTTCCAATGAAGGTAAGTTTTCGGACGAGGATTGACCCGGTTCTTCTGGCGCACTGCAGGAAACTGCAGGATCTGGGCAGGTAAGTACAACAGGAGAACGGGTCTTTTCTCTGGGAGGCACAGGCACAACAAATTCCTGTGTGGACCTTGTGGTTCTAATGACTGGGTCCTGAAAGGAATAGACAAAGTCATCCTCTTCACCAGAGTAGGGCTCTGGTTCTGGTTCGGCAGGGTCGGGGTTTGGACGTTGACGGGTGCTTGGCCTTCGAGGTTTAGGCACAGCAGGGGGCTCTTCGTTAGAGACGGGCAGGAACCCACAGGGTAGCAGGAGATCCCTGTGCAGCGTTCTGAGAGGACCATCTTTGTTCTCGGGCTTGACGGAGTAGACTGGGAGATCACCCTTCCGGCTCACAACGACATGTACAGTCTCTTCCCACTTGTCCGCTAACTTGTGCTTTCCTCGTAGGCGTACATTTCTGACAAGCACTCTGTCACCTACATCCAAGGTAGATTCAGTGACACGTCTGTCGAACATGACTTTGTTCCTCTCTGCTGCTTTGGTAGCATTTGTCCTAGCAAGTTGGTAACTCTCCTGAAGGTGGTCTTTCAGGGATCGTACATACTGGGAGTGAGACTTCTGATCCCTGTGGTTCAATGGCACATTGAAGGCAAGGTCAATGGGTAACCGGGGCTGCCGCCCAAACATAAGTTCGTAGGGCGTGAACCCGGTCGTGTCATGTTTAGTGCAATTATAAGCGTGCACTAGGGGCTTTACGAAGTCTCGCCAGTGGGTCTTGTCTTCAGCTTTGAGTGTACCAAGCATGCTTAGCAGTGTACGATTAAATCTCTCTACAGGGTTACCCCTGGGATGGTAGGGTGTCGTTCTTACTTTGTGTATGCCAGCAAAATCACAGAGTTCTTGAATTGTCCTTGACTCGAAGTCCGGGCCCTGATCGCTGTGCAGCTTTTCGGGAAACCCATAGTGGACTATGAAGCTTTCCCAAAGGCACTTGGCCACAGTTCGAGCTTTCTGATTTGGAGTCGGTATTGCCACTGCGTATTTTGTGAAGAAATCCGTTATCACAAGTACATCCTTGGTGTTACTCCTATCTGGTTCGATGGAAAGGAAGTCCATGCAGACTAATTCCAGTGGTCTGGTAACTTGGATGTTCACCAAGGGTGCTGCCTTCTCCGGCAGGGATTTACGACGAACACAGCGGCTGCAACTCTTGATCTTCTTCTCGACATCATTAGCCATTCTTGGCCAGAAGAATCTGGATCTGGTGAGGTCAATGGTTCGGTCAAAACCTAAATGACCCATGTCATCATGAAGGCTTGTCAAGACCATGTCTCTGTACTTCTCGGGCAAGACTATTTGGTAGTGAGTTTCATCGCCGATCTGCCTTTTCCTGTAGAGGATGTCATCCTTCAGCTCCAACTTGTTCACCTCCCGCAGGTAGATGGGAAGGTCGGGCAGCTCTTTCTTGACAGCTGGAGAGGGCGTTTCCCCAGTGTCCATCAGATGGAGGATTTCATAGATGGCAGGATCTGCTCTCTGTTGTTGCCCCAAATCCTCCTTTGATACGCTGGGAATAACAGGAAAACCATCGCAGCTCTCCCAGCTTTCAGGAATAGCTTTAGCCGTCATGGCAAGAGATGTAACAAGAGGGATGACCAAACTCCTCTCGCTGGTTCTCACAGGAGGGCAGACTAGATGTTTCTCACAAACTGCACTAACAGTCTTGGCGGAGAGACATGTCATCTCATCAGACTCAGGTAAGTGATGGTGAATGAACTGTCGAATTCGCTCCTCTTCTTTCTGAGACACTAAGTCATTGACAGGTTCAGCATGCGGACGTCGTGAGAGGCCATCAGCATCGAGGTTTCGTTTCCCTGCTCGATACTGGAGCTGGAATCTGAAGTTGGAGAGGGCAGACAGCCAGCGATAACTCGTTGCATCCAACTTAGCTGTGGTGAGCAGGTAAGTTAAGGGGTTGCTGTCTGTAACAACTGTAAAAGAGACGCCGTACAGGTAATCTGCGAGCTTCTCTGATACAGCCCACTTCAGCGCGAGGAATTCCAGTTTATGAGCTGGGTAACGGGATTCGCTCTTCGACAGTCCACGGCTGGCATATGCGATGACTCGCATGACTCCCTCCTGCTCCTGGTAGAGCGCTGCCCCGAGCCCGGTTGTACTTGCATCTGTATGTAACACATACGGCAGCTTGGGGTTGGCGAATCCTAGCACAGGGGCAGTAGTGAGTTTGTCAATGATTGTCTCGAAAGCAGTCTGGCAGGTATCCGTCCATCTTTGTCCAAACGGCTCTCTCGGCTTGAAGTACTCACCACTGTTCTCTTTCTGCTTGTCAGTCTTTCTAAGTGGTGGGTACCCAACAGTGAGGTCGTTTAGTGGCTTTACTATCTTGGAGTAATTCTGGATAAAACGGCGGTAATATCCAGCAAAACCTAAAAATGAGCGTAGCTCTTTCAGGTTCGTGGGGCTAGGCCACGTCTTCAAGGCCTCAATCTTTTCAGGGTCGGTTTCGACACCATCTTCGGACACTACATGTCCTAAGTACCGAACTGATGTTTGGAAGAATTTGCATTTCTCCAAGGAGAGTTTCAAACCGTACTCCTTCAGACGGTTCATGACACGAAGAAGGCGCTTCTCATGCTCCTCAATAGTGTCGGAGAACACTATCAGGTCATCCAGGAATACGAGGACTTCTTTGAGGTTGATGTCTCCCATGCACCGCTCCATCAGCCTTTGGAAAGTGCTGGGAGCATTAGTAACGCCCTGGGGCATCCTATTAAACTCCCAGAACCCCAATGGACAAACAAAGGCTGTTTTGGGTTTGTCGGTTTCTTCTACCTCGATCTGATAATAACCGGACTTCAGGTCCAGTACGGAGAACCACTTAGAGCCTGTGAGTGCAGAAAAGGCTTCCTCCAGATTAGGCAGCGCATATGCGTCCTTGATGGTTTGGAGGTTTAGCTTCCGGTAATCGATGCAGAGCCTCACATCTCCGTTCTTCTTTCTAACGACCACGATGGGCGAGGAGAAAGGCGACTCTGATGCACGGATTACTCCTGCTTCACTTAGCTCTTGAAGGTGTCTCCGGACTGCGTCAAGATCTTGCGGACGTATCGGTCGAGGTCGGTGCTTGAAGGAAGTTTCATCATTCAATTTGATCTGATGCTTGACTTTATCTGTTCGACCAAAGTCTGAATCGTGTAGAGCGAACACTTCGGGCATAGCACACAGCTCCTTCTTTATTCTCTCTCTCCATTCTGCTGGAAGTGGAGAGCCATCGAAGTTCAAGTCCAGCTTTTCACTTTTCAGGGACTTTGAGAGGCTAGAGTGTGTTGGCGTAGCAGGGCTTTGTTTGCTTGAAACCACTTCCTGCAGGGCATGAATTTCAGCTATGACACTCTTTGCTGGAATGGTAATGTCATGCTCACTCTCATTGCGCAGCACAACTGGCAGTTTTCTAGGTGGATCGTCAGGTAAGGTGAGCAGACAGCTTGTGACTAGCAGGCCTCCAGGTAAGGATGATGAAGGGGGTTCGATCACAATCCACCGGTCTAGAGCTTGGCTGTTGACATGCGCTAGTCCTTCTATGACACAGCTTTGTCCAGCAGGGATGACTCTTGGTTCTTTCCCTGGTAGCCTTACTAGCCCTAAGCTACTATCTTCTCTTTGCTTGTTTCTCTGTTGCATTACTTTCAGGACAACTCTGTACCCATATGGAAGGGCTTGAAGATCGGTGTTCACACTGCAGCAGTTCTCATACACAAAGTCCAAGGTGTTGGTACCTATCAGGAGTTGGGACTGTGTATTTGATCTTGTGTTCGGGACAACTAATGCAAGTGTGGGCACTGAGATTTCAGATCCAAAGCAGGACTTCGGGAACATGATTTCCACTTCAATGAAGCCTGAATAGGGTACAGTTTGACCGTTCGCAGCCTCTACCTCCAACAGTTCGTTCAGGGGGTGGATCTTCAAGTGAGCGAGGTTGCGCTCATAGAACGATTGCGACACCGTAGTCACTTGGGATCCTGTGTCAAGTAGGCAGTTACAGGACTGTCCATTAATGAGTACATGAGCAGTGTATTTAGCTCCGATCAATCCTTTTGGAATTCTTGTGTCACTGAATCTTGTATGTCTGTGTCCAATGTCAGAGGTGGGACTGTCATTACTGGTGTCAGCTCTCATTTGTCCCACAATGAGGGCTGAATTCAGTTTAAACGCTGAGAAAAGGCAGGATCATTCTTACTGTCCCAGAGAGACTGTTTCTCTTTCAGTTGTTCTTTCTTGGCGGCTACTAATGGCGGGTTTGGTTCATTTGGACACACAGTGGCAATGTGTCCATCTTCACCACACTGAAAGCAATACCATGGCCTTGGTCTGTTGCTAGGCCGATGGTTAACAGCTGGGGGACTGTTCTTGGGTTGGCTCTTTGCACCTGGCTTTGGTGCATTGGCCTTGGTCTTTCGTGGTACTTGGGCTTTTCTGCCTGTAAGCTGACTCTGGAGCTCAGCTACTTGTTTCTTTAATTCTGTGACAACAGCGTCAGGAGAAGGCTCACTAGACTCAGCTTTCTGTGTCTTAAGTCGGGTGAGTTGACTCTGCAGCTCAGTGACTAGCTTTCTCATTTCAGTCACATCATTCTCTGCTGTTGGGGGACTTTCAGCAGAGCTTGTAGTTAACAGATGTGCATTGGCTTTCTGCTTCACTGCACCAAGATGTTTGTTCTTGCGATATTCTTTGGCACTCTGTCTATCTTCTTCCACACGAAGCTGCAAAAGCAACTTGGAGAATGGAGGGGGTGTGTCTCTCTTACGCTCAAGCTGGAGGTCAGCAATCAGCGCATTGTCCCAGCATCCACGACAGAACTGACGCAGTAGGTGCCTATCAACTTCATCAGCAGATACACCTCCTCTCTTCTGTGCTCTGGCAAGAACTGTCTGAAGTCTGTGTAGATACTGGGAGGGCTTCTCTCCAGAGTCTTGAAACGTACTGAGGAACACAGCAAAGAGCTCGTCTCCATCCTCAACTGTCCCGAAGGCAGAGTCTAAGAGGTCGAGGTAGGCAGCTGGCAAGGCATTTGGGCCTAAGGGCTTCACCACATTAGCTGCCGGTGGCACTAAACTGTCTAATATCTTCCTGGAGCGCTGCAAGTCAGACAGAGCTGGATCATTGAGAATGAGTTCAGCGCTGTTCCGCCATGCGTCAAAGTCTGTTTCATGATTCGGGCAGGGGGATTTGCCCGAAAATTGTCTCAGTCTGAATGATGCGTTCATCAATGACACTGGAGCTTCGCTTCTCACCACATGCTCGACGACCATTCGTTGCACCTCTGGTGGATTCGCATAGCTCATGGCAGCAGGGGGAACTTCATTCTCTTTGGCACTGCTGAATATTATCGACCTTGTCGGGCTCTGTGGGGATTCAGCTTGCTCTACTGTCTTATCAGGAGAAACACGTTCAGCTGCTTGGGGCTGGGTCGCTGCTGATGGTGCTTCTTTCTTCTGAGCCTCCATGTTGAATGACTCAATTTCAGGTTCACTCACAGGCTCTGGGCTCACAGCTGCTCCAGTTCCACTGAATTTCAATAGCTGGTCTCGCAGGATGGCTTCATAGGATTTTCCACTTAGTCTTGCTACTTTCTGCAGTTCACTTAGGAAACTCTGGGTGGCGCTCTCAGTCGCAGTGGGGAGGTATTCACTTGACAGGGCTTTGATGTGGAAGGTGACTTCACTTGGGCTTTTATAGCTATGGGGGAGTATCGGTTCTAGGGCGGTGACTGCAGCTCCACTATCATACTCTACAATGGCATGTTTGTGGTAGGGGAAGTAAGGATCATCTATTTTAATAACTCTCGCTATAAGCCCATATTTTTTCAAGAAGTCAGTGACTTCATCATCTTGCTCTCTCCCTGTTAATCCACTAATAATGACTGAGTTTGGCACTTTAATGTTTTCTCTATCAACTACCTCCATTTTGGCCGGACTTGGTCTAGTTTAGGTCTGGGTGCTTAGTTGTGTTTATTTTGGATAATTCTCGCTATTTTAACGCAAAACCACTCCTGGCTGGCTCGCCAAAGTTTATGTAGCACTTACTACAAATATTGAAATAAAGTAGTTGTTGTTGTTGTTGTTGTTGGACCAGAAACCTAGACTCGTAGAAGAGCAGTAATTGGTTAAAATAATAATTGACTAGAGAAACCAGAGAAAACACCACAGACCAAAAGATAAGTTTAGAACTGCCGGCTTTATCAAAAATAGAAATAGAAGTAGTATTATTAAGAAATAGGATCCTTCAAAACATTACAATACAAACATTCAACACAGAAAAACCCTTGCATATGAATGCAAAGTGAATCCAAAGAAGAATCTGAGTTGTACTCAGTTACCCTTTAAGTAAAGAAAACCATTATGAATTCTTAACATCTAATTAACTTCAACTCAGTCAGTTTCAGTTATTTAGTTAGTATCTTAGTTGAGCTCTTATTAGTATTCTAGTTTAGTTTGTTATCCAGTTAGTTTGCAGTTATTTGGTACAACTAGTTCTTTTAATTCTACCAGTAGGTTATTACAACCAAGACACATAGAGCATCTCAATAAACCCACATGAGAAAGTTAATACCAGTAGCAGTATCAATCAACCTTTCAGTTAAACACATTCACATTATTCACATAACATGAAACACAAACGGTTAACTGTATCAATGTCCATTAAATCAAGTCCTTGGCTAAAAACAGTCCTTTAGCAAGAGAAAAGGAGACGTTCCTTTTCACACAGCAGCGCGGAGCAGTCCACGCACTGCTCACGTGATCCAGAGGTGAGAAGAATAGCGGCTTAAACTAGCACAGTCTTACCGCAGTTGGTGATAGCTCCCCGGCAGGAAAAGGAAAAGGCAACTGAAGCAATTGCCCTCGCAATCCGGTGTCCACTTATTCCAGACCAGAAGAGTAGGTGTTTCTTTCAATGTACAAGCACGGTTCAGCGTCGTTGCTCCTATCTCGGGTGGCTCGCCATCTATTTTCCTTGATCACGCGCTGGATGCGTGATCTTCACAAGCAACTGTATCTCCGCGAATCTCCTCAGTAAATCAAAAACCAAAACGTTAAACAAAACCACAGTCTATCGACATAGACAGAAGGGTAAACAAAACACTTACAGTGAGAAATTAAATCGCCAACTTCAGTTAGAAACTTAGCTCTTTTATCCTTCTAGCTGGAGCTCCACACGAACGTGGCTACACCTGTTCTTGCTTCCTCGATTCTGACGAGAATCTCCGAAAGAGAAGGACTATCAGCAACGTGATTGGCTGATAGATATGACCTTTCAACTTCAACTAATGATAAAATAAATGACCAAAACCATGAAATAATGTTTTTAATACTATTTATCCATTTTAGACGTTTTTTAATATCACTAAAGTAAATTATTTAAATGATGAAATTCTGCTTTGTATTTATTAACTATTTAATAACAAATGTCTATTTTGACCTGGGTTACACCAGTGTAGTTTGGAGAAGCTTGTTTTCATACAGTCCTTACCTGAGAGTTTCCAGTCTGCAGTTTGGACTCTTCAGTCCATCAGAAAGCTGCTTCACTCCTGAATCCTGCAGGTTGTTGTTACTCAGGCCCAGTTCTGTCAGGCTGGAGGACTGGGAGCTGAGAGCTGAGGACAGAGCTGCACAGCTTCTCTCTGAGAGGTTACAGCCACTCAGGCTGAGGAGGGAGAAAATATATTAATTAATCAATAAGTCAAATAACCTTTATAGAATTCTTTCCCATTTGGTTTTGTTTATTTGTCCGTGGAAATAAAGTAAAAAATTACAGAATAAAAGAAGTTAAACAGTTTTTTTAGAGTTTCTCATCCTCAGACATGACAAAACAGACATTAAAATAAATCCACACTTCAGTTCAGAGTGAAGACATGCAGCTGTCTGTGTGGAGCTGTTTTTCAAGAGCTTCTAGCTGTAAAATATTATTTTTTGTGCCATATTAAAAGTTAGAGTCAGACTTGGTGAGGAGCTGGGACTTGGAGATCCAGATTGTAGTCACCTAAAGGCATCTATTTATAAAAATCACACTTTCCAATGAGTTCAAACATGTCTTATTTACTTCCAGTAACACTTAGAAGGATTCTGTCTGTTTGGGAAAGAAATTCAGCTTCTGATTCACTAAAGGATGATGTGGCTTTGTCGCCACACATCTGTCTAATTCACAGTCGCCTTCACAAAGGAGGTTCACCTCAAACCAAATAACCAACCAAATATCATCCCTTTGCCCCAGTGCAGTGTGTCCACATTTAAAGGTTTTATGCACTATTTTAAAGGAAAAAACTGCTCATATTTCTGTAAAGTAGTTTACTTTGGGTATGTGATGGATCTGTGTTTTAGGACAAATCTACAGGAATGTAAAGGAGTTAAAGTAAAAGAGCACTTAAGTATTTTTCTTTAAACTGTGTGTGTTATATTTCATTATCAGTTATTTAAGCCAGATAATCAAAGGGCAGAACAGATCAACCTGTTTCATTGATCAAAGTACCTGGAAGCTGCTTTTTAATCTAATAACCCAGAATTATATCAGCTCTCACCTGGAAAGTTCATGAATCCTTACCTGAGAGTTTCCAGTCTGCAGTTTGGACTCTTCAGTCCATCAGAAAGCTGCTTCACTCCTGAATCCTGCAGGTTGTTGTTACTCAGGCCCAGTTCTGTCAGACTGGAGGACTGGGAGCTGAGAGCTGAGGACAGAGCTGCACAGCTTCTCTCTGAGAGGTTACAGCCACTCAGGCTGAGGAGGGAATGAGATGGAAGGAAATAACTGGGTCTATTAATCAGAGGAGTAAGTTAAAAAGCACAAACTGAATTTTGGTTACTTTGTTAAAGTTTCTCATGTTCAAAATGGACAAAAAAGAGAGCTAAACTAAGTCTACACTTCAGGACGTACTGAACACATGCAGTCAGTGTGAGTCTGACGAGTCTGGGGAGGAAACATCAGATAAAAACAACAACATTCCAGTGGACTGTGTGGAGAAATACATTTTGGCCTTAACTCAAAAAAAGATAACGTGGGTTTGTCGACCGCACATCTGTCTAATTTACAAAGGGTCAAATTTAGCTCAAACCAATCAACCAACCAAATATCACTGTTCCTGTGCAGTATGTCTACATTTAAAGAAGGTTTTATGTACAAGATGTAAGGAAAGAAACAGCTAGAATTGATGTAAGTCAGTGCTGTGGCATCCAGTTCTCAAAGATCAGCTCTGTTTGCCACACACAGTTTAAATTAAATGTCTAACATCTCCTCAGAGTTGGTGGTAGTTGCAGGACATTTAAAATCTATGTTTCTGCATGGTTAGACTTCCCATTTATCATGGTAGCAGTGACTGTTGCAGGATGAAAGCATCATAATGCCAGACACAACACTACTGCTACTGCTACACATGGTTGTAGAACAGCTCTCAGTTTACTTTGGGTATGTGATGGATCTGTGTTTCAGGACAAATCTACAGGAATGGAAAGGAGTTAAAGTAAAAGAGCACTTAAGTATTTTTCTTTAAACTGTGTGTGTTATATTTCATTATCAGTTATTTAAGCCAGATAATCAAAGGGCTGAACAGATCAACCTGTTTCATTGATCAAAGTACCTGGAAGCTGCTTTTTAATCTAATAACCCAGAATTATATCAGCTCTCACCTGGAAAGTTCATGAATCCTTACCTGAGAGTTTCCAGTCTGCAGTTTGGACTCTTCAGTCCATCAGAAAGCTGCTTCACTCCTGAATCCTGCAGGTTGTTGTTACTCAGGCCCAGTTCTGTCAGGCTGGAGGACTGGGAGCTGAGAGCTGAGGACAGAGCTGCACAGCTTCTCTCTGAGAGAGTACAGCCACTCAGGCTGAGGAGGGAATGAGATGGAAGAAAATAACTTGATCTATTAATCAATCAAACTACATTCATATTGATAAGTGGAAGAATTCTGTTTCCTTGTTTGTTTCTGTTTATTTGTTAAAGACATTAAAGTGTGATGGAAGATGTCTACATGTGCCGTCTTAGCTCAGAGACAAAGAGAGTTAAGACTTAAAACGTTTCCACAGAAGAGTAAGTTAAAAAGCAAAAACTGAATTTTGGTTTCTTTGTTAAAGTTTCTCATGTTGAAAACAGACAGTAAAACTAAATCTACACTTCAGGACGTACTGAACACATGCAGTCAGTGTGAGTCTGACGAGTCTGGGGAGGAAACATCAGATAAAAACAACATATCCAGAGTCAGAGAAGCTTTATTGACTTATTGTTAGAGTTAGTTAAGCCAGATAACTACTGTAACTAATAATATGGGAGCAAATACAATAATTAATTAATCCATTAAACAAATTAATTATAAAATTGATAAATAACTGCCACCAAGTTCTTCCTCAGAAGAACTGCTGAGTTTCTATTTCCAACAAAGTATCATCTCACATCACTTGTAAGATGATATTTTGTTGTGAACTGACACTTCATAAATAAACTGAAGTTCATTTGAAACTAAGTTTGACGCTGATTCTGTTGTTTTTCTCCAGTTAATAAGTAAACAATGTATTTATAAAGAAATATATCTGTGTTTGTACTCACAGAGCTTTGTTGGAGGCTTTGACCACTGGCAGCAGCCTCAGAAGAGCCTCCTCTGAAGCAGAGTACTTCTTCAGGTCAAACTCATCCAGATGTTTTCCTGATGACAGTAAGATGAAGACCAGAGCTGACCACTGAGCAGGAGACAGTTTATCTGTGGAGAGACTTCCTGAACTCAGGGCCTGTTGGATCTCCTCCACCAGAGAACGATCATTCAGTTCATTCAGACAGTGGAACAGATTGATGCTTCTCTCTGCAGACAGATTCTTACTGATCTTCTTCTTGATGTAACGGACTGTTTCCTGATTGGTTTGTGAGCTACTTCCTGTCTGTGTCAGCAGGCCTCGTAGGAGCTTCTGATTGGTCTGCAGGGAAAGACCCAGGAGGAAGCGGAGGAACAGGTCCAGGTGTCCATTTGGACTCTTTAAGGCCTTGTACACAGCCCATTGATTGAGATAATTCAGATCAAGTACTTTAGGCCTCTTGGATTTTTCATTATTTCCCATCAGGTTGAGTCCAGAGTTGATGAAGGTCAGATGCACATGAAGAGCAGCCAGAAACTCCTGAACACTCAGATGGATGAAGCAGAACACCTTCTCCTGGTACAGCCCTCTCTCCTCTCTAAAGATCTGTGTGAACACTCCTGAGTACACTGAGGCTGCTGAGACATCGATGCCACACTCTGTCAGGTCTGATTCATAGAAGATCAGGTTTCCTTTCTGCAGCTGCTCAAAAGCCAGTTTTCCCAGAGACTCAATCATCTTCCTGCTCTCTGGACTCCAGTGTGGATCTGTCACAGCTCCTCCATCATACTTGAGCTTCTTCACTTTGGCCTGAACCACCAGGAAGTGGATGTACATCTCAGTCAGGGTGCTGGGCAGCTCTGCTCCCTCTCTGGTGTCCAACACATCCTCCAGAACTGTAGCAGTGATCCAGCAGAAGACCGGGATGTGGCACATGATGTGGAGGCTTCGGGATGTCTGGATGTGGGAGATGATCCTGCTGGACTGCTCCTCATCTCTGAATCTCTTCCTGAAGTACTCCTCCTTCTGTGGGTCAGTGAACCCTCTGACCTCTGTCACCATGCCAACACAGCCAGCAGGGATCTGATTGGCTGCTGCAGGTCGTGTGGTTATCCAGAGGCGAGCAGAGGGAAGCAGCTCCCCCCTGATGAGGTTTGTCAGCAGCACATCCACTGAGGTGGGCTCTGTAGCATCAGTCAGGGGCTCCTTGCTGTGGAAGTCCAGAGGAAGTCGACACTCATCCAGACCGTCAAAAATGAACACAACCTGGAACTGTTCAAAGCTGCAGATTCCTGCTGCTTTGGTCTCAGTAAAGAAGTGATGAACAAGTTCCACCAAGCTGAACTTTCTCTCTCTCAGCACATTCAGCTCTCTGAAAGTGAATGGAAACATGAAGTGGATGTCCTGGTTGGCTTTGCCTTCAGCCCAGTCCAGAGTGAACTTCTGTGTTAAGACTGTTTTCCCAATGCCAGCCACTCCCTTTGTCATCACTGTTCTGATTGGTTCATCTCTTCCAGGTGGGCCTTTAAAGATGTCTTCTTGTCTGATGGATGTTTCTGCTCTGCCTGCTTTCCTGGATGCTGTTTCAATCTGTCTGACCTCATGTTCATCATTGACCTCTCCGCTCCCTCCCTCTGTGATGTAGAGCTCTGTGTAGATCTGATTCAGAAGGGTTGGCTTTCCTGCTTTAGGAATCCCCTCAAACACACACTGGAACTTCTTCTTCAGGGCACATTTAACTTTACGTCCACAAGGTTCTGAATGAAGACAAGAAATAACATCAGCAAAAACACATTTCAACCCTGTAAAGAATGAGTATCTGAACATCTGCTGTTCTGTGTGCTGAGACATCAGTAAATGTGTCATTTATCCAGCAGGTTAAATCTTTAGAGAAATCCTCTTACTGCTCTGCAGACGGTCAGCCAGCTCCTCCTGCTTCATTCTCCTCAGGAAGTGAGCTGTGATCTTCACTAACGCCTCTCTGCTGCTCCTCTGCTCTTCATCCTCACCCTCCCTCTGACTCTCTAAGCATTCTGGGTAATCTGGACTCAGAACCTTCTGCATCTTCTTCAGCTCCTCCTTCACAAAAGTGAGCATGTTGTCCTCCAGCAGCTGGAACAGAAAACTATATGAATGAGCCAATCAGACTGAAACCATGGAGCCAAACATCAGATCCATGTTGGACACACTGACAACCCGCTGGTCTACAGAGTGCAGCATGGAGATGGCTGTGAGCAGAACAGATGGGAAAGTAGTTGTTGTACATGTACAGACCATAAATATGGAGTCCAGCTGTGTTTGATGGTGCTGGGCAGACGGACCACTGGGACCCTCTGAACTCTGCTGGTCCACTCTGTGGAGGAATCATGAAGATTAAGATTAGATTTATTGTTATCTACATTACAGGGAACATACACAAAATTTCTCCTCCGCTTTTAACCCATCCAGGTTGGCACCTGTTGAACACACACAGGGTCACACATTCATTGAGACAGATGCCATATACACTGGAATCACAGCACCGGGGGAGCATGGGGGTACAGTGCCTTGCTCAAGAGCACCTCAGCCGTGGCAAGGAGGTGGACACCCCTCCAGCTGTTAGTTCACCAAACTTTTTTTGAGTGGGAATCGAACCACCAACCTTCTGGTTATTGGACGACTGCTGTGTTGGTGGAAAACATCCAACACACACCGCTTCACATATGAACATAGAAATGGATGTGAAGCAGAGCTGAGCTCACATTAAACACATGTTGGAGTAAAAACTGTTCAAACTGACTCATTTTACTCTGTTACAGCATTTACACTCAGCTCACCTCTGAGGGGATGGATGTTGGGCTGATTTGAAGTTAACAGGACGACCCATTGACCGGTCACTCTTCATGGACACACAGCTGGGTTCAGGCTCAGCTCCAGGTTCAGGTCCAGGTCTGAGTCTCTGATGGATCCTGACAGAGAAACACTTGTTTCATTCAAACTAAAGTATCAGTGAAAGTGTCTGAGTCTGCAGTGAGACGGCCTGTCAGAGAGTCAGTGTGGCTGCTGTGGAACAATGTTAGTTTTAACAAGGTTTCTTTGGAGATAATTAATAACAGATCAATTACCTGCATGATTGGGGTGTTGCTTCAGAAGCTCATTTTAAACTGACGTCATTAAACACAACGTGTGAGAACATAATATTTCTACATCAGCCGCCCTGTTCACTACATAATCAGCATCTTGTAAAAAAGCCACATCAGTGGCAGATATTCAGTAATATTCTCCCTTTGTTTTAATAAAGAGCTGCAGGACTGAACTAAAACGTCACATCACACACATGATGCAGCTCATTAGTTCATCAGAGACATCAACAAGTCTCAAGTAATTCAGCTGGAAACTGGTTATCATCTGAAACATGATGCAGCCTCCACTGAATACTGACAGCTACTCACTGTTGGGCTGATGGAACATCAGGATGGAATTCAGTAATAATATCCTTCGACCGGTCGCTCTTAAAGGACACACAGCTGGGTTCTGGTTCAGGTTCAGGTTTCAGTGTCTGATGGATCCTGATAGAAAAACATTACAGGTCAATGATGTCAAAGCTGAATGCATTTTAAGTTAAATATCTTCATCATGTATTCTACTTTTTGTTAGATGAACAGATTCTTTTGAAATTAATAAAATCTTTCTTTGACCGGTCGCTCTTAAAGGACACACAGCTGGGTTCAGGTTCTGGTTCTGGTTCTGATTCAGGTTCTGGTTCAGGTCTCTGGTGGATCCTGATGGGAAAAGTGCTTTTTCAACCTGTATGCATGATATACTTAATAACCTCTAAATCAATGACCTGATGTGAACTTACTCTGCTTTCGAGGCCTGTAAGTTGAAAAGTGGGAGATCCTTCTGCAGTTCGCTCTGTGAGGACCCCCTCCTGGGTCCAGGTCTCTGTCCCTTCCTGTGAATAAAGGTGGTTTGGTGATGTGAGCGCTGAGCTGGGACATGGAAAAGAGTCATGGACAGTTAGAGATGGTCACCTCACCTCTGAGCTTTGCTCTGGCTCTCATGTTCCCCACACAGAGATGTTTTAGTGTCCTCACTCTGATCCATGCTGCTGAACTCACATCAGCTCACACACACTTTCTACCTTCTTCTGCAGAGGAAACACAGATCATTCATCTGCACATCAACTCACATCCTCCTCTCCACATTTACTTCTGTAAAAATACCAGCTGCTCCTCCTCTGATTGGCTGTTATTCTCTGTTTCATATCAGTGTCGGTTTCACGCAGTCAGACAGCAGAGTGAGGCAGAGGAAGCTGCCATCAGCTGCTGTACTTCTACTATCAGTCCACTAGATGGAGGCACGGAGCTGCAGCCCAGCACACATCATGATCCAGATGATGGAGCAACATTTCCTGATTCAGTCCAGCTGGAAGCTTCAGTCAGCTGAACATTTTAACCATTTCAGCTGATAGATGATGCAGCAGAGGTTCATCAGTGATAAAAGTCTCAGAAGGAATCTTACTGTTTAGTTTCCAGAGGACTTTTTAACATGAAATACAAACAGTGATAGATGTTAGATCTCAGCTGCTGTCAGGTGACAGGATTCAAAGTATCAGCTGAATTTAATTAAAGGTAAACACAAGAAACTTGTGCTAAAGAAAAAAATGGACCAGACTCAGTGAATAATTCCCTATAATCCCTATAATATAGATCAGTGAGCAGTGCTGACATGTCATTGGGGCCATCAGGTGGGAACCTGCTTTATGTTTATGTTTATGCATTTAGCAGACGCGTTTATCCAAAGCGACTTACAATTGAAAAAATATATAACATTACAGCTAACATCAAAGCTAACAATAAGCTACCGAGAAGGAAACCACCAGTCAGACCCTGTCAGAGGGGACAGTGTAGCGATAGAGAGCAGGCATAGAGGGAAGTACAGGCTAAGTGCTAGGATAGGAGATGCTCTCTGAAGAGCTGGGTCTTCAAGAGTTTCTTGAAGATATTCAGGGATGCCCCTGTTCTGGTAGTGCTCGGTAGGTCATTCCACCATCATGGAACGACACATGAACAGAGTCCGGATGGTCTTAAGCGTGGTGTAGGCACCGCTCGACGTCACTGCATCAGTGTTTTGTCTAGTTGGGCCCACGATACCTCCAGGAGGCTAGACAGTGATCACTGGTGTCCCAAAGTCACTCCCCTATTGCCAGCCATCACTGCTCCTCACACCACAACAACCATCTTTTTTTCACAACCAGAAGTTACCCCAGCCTCTCACCAACTGCACACCAGTCATAGCAGGGTGGGGATTCAAACCCTGGTTTGGGTAGGGGGTAATGAAAGTATAGAGGGTGCCAAAGGTGGAGGCAGGACAAGACACACTAGCAGATTCAGCAGACAAACTCACCTAAACAGTCCTACAGTCACTAAAAATGCCATCAAAAACAAGGCCATACATGCCAACTCACCAAAAATGGCCGCCTGGTTTCAAAAGGCTCACATGGGCCACACCCTCCACTTAAAAATCCTGGATTTCTTCTTTGCTTCTTCAAAGAGTCTGTTTTCCCTAAGTGCTGCCCCTGCTGGTCCCCCAGATACTATTGCTTCTTCTAATCCAAATCCACTGACTGGACTTTACTGCCTCATCTGACACTTCCTTCACTATTTTCCTCACACTCTGTCCACTTACACCCAGCTCCCTCAACAATGAGACAACAGACTTTGCAACAAATCCTCTGCATCCTACTTCCACTGGACAGATTCTAACTTTCCATCCTCGCTGCTCTGCTTTTGCCCCCAACTCCACATACCTAAGCTTTTTCCTTTCATATGCTTTTGCTACTAATTCCTCCCAAGGAACAGTAATAAATGAATGAAGTGCACATAAACAGCTACACTGTAGATAAGTAGCAGCAGGACTCCATAAATCCATCCTGCAGGATCACTGCAGACTGACAGGAACCACCAGGGGGCGCTCACTGCTCTCTGTTAAATATTATTCACCCGCTGATGAGTCCACATGATCACACTTTGACCCACATGAATTATGATCCTTTATAAAACAGGTTGAGAATCCAACAGGATCAGAGTCCAGGACTAATCTGCATCTCATATCAGGACTCAGAGTTTTACTGTGAGTGTGTTCAGAGAGCAGTGATGAACAGAGTGTGAGTGAACAGCACATTGCAGTCAGAGTTCCTCTGTTGGAGGAGAAAACAGCAGCAGACTGAGTGGGAAACATTTCATGTTGCTAACAAGCTGCAGCTCCTCATCAACACACTGATTGTTGCTGTTTACTCTCAGCTCACATGACTTGTGTCTCATCAGCAGAGAAAATCTCTCTCTGTTCTGAGGCTTTGTTAAGGCCAGACACTACAGGTGAATAGGGTAATATTTTAAAATAATAGATATCACCATGAAACTTCCTCAGTTGATTACTTATACAAGTATGAAAAAAAAATGTATTACAAATTTTAGAAATTTGTATGTTTAATTTTGCAAATTAGGCATTATCTCATTAAATATGCGCACATTTGCATATATTTCCGGAAGATAGATCTGAACATATGATAAAGCCAGGTGCAAAATTCTTTTTTCATTTGGTTTACACACAAAATGAAAAGAAAATTACAGAGAGATTTCAGGATATCTGCTTTAATTTCCTAGGAAATCAAAATATACTGTCCATAGCCTAAAAAACATCGATTTTCGCAATATTTTTTTGATTATAATGTCACATAAATCAGGTCAGGAATGATTTATCAACAAATCCTTCTGTAAATATCTTCAGAATACAGCTAAGTGTATAACTGGAAAGTTTGGTGTTAGTAGGTGCTCCATAGGCTGAGATATTGATACAAAAAAAATACAAAAAACTGATTTTGAGAAAACGGCATTTAAAGATTTAAATAGGGGAATTCATTTTGGTAAATTTGGGCAAAATGTACCGCCACGATTAAACAAAATGTGATGAAATAAACATTTTAATATATGTTTTTAAATAACACATGGGGCGGTCGGTGGCGTAGTGGGTTAAGCAGCCGCCCCATGTACAGAGGCTACAGTCCTCGCTGCAGCTGGCCCCTGTTCAACTCCCGCACCGAGCGGCCTTTTGCTGCGTGTCTTTCCCCTCTCTCTGCCCCCTGTCTCTCTCCAACTGTCCTCTCATTAAAGGCATAAAAAGCCAAAAAAAATAATACTTTAAACAACACATATTGAAGGAGTAGACTGGCCCAAAATCTAAAAATTGACCACTGCATGAAAAATCACTGTTTTTGCCCGCCGTGTCTCGCCTTAAATGAATCAAAGTGTCACTTACTCAGCTTTTTCCACGAACTTCTTCCCTCTGCAGATCTCTGCTGTGTGGACCAGGTCTGTGTAGAAGAAGAGGAAATCCTCTGCTTCTTCTCCGACATCAGTCCTCTGTGTCTGCAGGCTGCTGTCACTCTGAAAGTCTTCAAACCCTGAAAGAGTCTTAAAGTGATCAAAGGTCAGCTGCTTTAGCAGCTTTATATGACTTTAATTCTTCAATAATTAACCCGCAGCAGCTTCCTGCTGCCACTCTGAGAAAAGCTGAGAGCAAACAGCTTTATTTTCCTCCTCTCTGGCAGCACCAACAGTTTCTTTAAGTGGAATCTGGAAGTTTCTGCTGCTCACACTCAGATGTTGATGTCATGGAGGCGTTCAGGCATCAGCTTCCACTCTTCTATATCCAGTCAGAGCATGCAGTGGCAGCCGCTCCAATAATCCAAGATGGATCGTGTGGCCTTGTGAGGTCATGATGTGATCACGTGTTCATCATTCTTAATGTGCACATACCTTATGAAAGCTATCTGAATGAAGAACAACACTTAAACAGACCTGTTTTGAACAAGCCTTCTTCTCCAAATCATGTTGCTTTGAGTGTTTCCATTATTGTGGACATTAATGCAGATCTATCTGATTACAACTAATTCTGACTATTAATCACACATTATCAGTTAAAAGGGCTTTTACCCACAGACTCTTATATTACTGGATTGGACTGGGACTGGATAGTGTAGTAGTAAGATTACATTTCATCTGGGTTCAAATCCCCTTTATGAAAGGTACCACCACCAGTAGGGGTCCTGAGGCAAGACCTCCTTACCCTACCCACCTACCAGTGTAAGGTGGTTCCAGTGTAGGATAAAAGCATCGGCCAAATGCATAAACATATTAGTGAGGCCTGACTCTCTACCTCACAGCTGGAACATTGTATTAGTACAACAAATCTGCATGTTTCATAGAGAGTTTGAGTATTTTATGAGGTGGTGGCAGCTGATCATAAACAGCTGCAATGTCAATAAATGCTGAAAATATACAAAAGTTATTCCTAAATTAAAATGTTTTCCATGCAGAGAATGTGGACATCCTGCCATGCTCCTACAGATGAACCTTCAGGTGGTATCTGTTTACCAAGAGATGATGCTGTGTGTACTGAAGAAGACGTGAAGCTCAGACAGGAGATCTGGGGCCCGTTGCACAAAAGTAGGATAAGGGATTAAGCCGGGATATGTTGGCTATCCTGGATCAACTTATCCGTGATCCAGTTGCACAAAAGTGGGATAGAGGGAAGTGGGATATGTTCAGACGTAAGTTACCATGGAGATTTATTCTGTGAAGCTAGCCTGCTCCAGACCAAGCTAAGTTCCAGGATCTATTTAATCTCATTCCTCATCTCAGTCAGCGGTCGCCACAAATGGAAACCAATATTTATGTCACTGCCTAGAACATATTGTTAAAACATTTAACTATACCCACTATCATTATTGAAACATTTGTGATCATTTTAGATAACTGATGATTTTAGATGAACCACTAGATAATTTAGTTTCCCACAGACTACACATAAAGTACATCACCATATAAATATAAATACACATTAGAGAGTACCATGATGTTCCTTTTTTGAACAAGGATGAATCAAAGCAAGTAAACCATCAGCTCCTTTCAAAACTGAAGTCACACAGTGCTCTACAAGACAAAAAGCACAGAATCAAAGCATGCAGTTTGAGACAAACTGTTTGTAAAAATGGGCTATACAAATAAAATTGCCTTGACTATACAGCACAAAAACCTAACAAAAATTCCTCTGCCATTGCAGGCCCAACTTAAATCAACATGCATATTAATTAAAATAATTTAACACATACCAGCCGACCACAGTCGTCATCCGGGAAGATGGAAGGAATGTCCCAGTATGAGAGCTGGCACTCTGGGGGCCCTCTCCTTTCTCAGGCAGGCTACATTGTGGAGGACAGCACAGGCCACAATGATATCACATGCCCTGTCTGGGCTGACTCTCAGGTGGTTCAGACACTGAAAGCGTGCCTTCAGTAGGCCAAATGTCATTTCTATCCGGGCCCTTGTTCTGGCATGGGCATGGTTGTATGCAAATGGAGTGAGCAGAAAAGGCTGGCAGGCATACCCTCTGTTACCCAGAAATACACCCAGGAATTCACCTGTGAATACAAAATGTTACCATCACAACCTCATAAGTAGTGACATTCTTAACACAGCCATTATGTTAAAAGTGGTTGTCAATAGAGTTTCTGTGGCTCACCTTGTGATAGGCGCCGATAGATCTCTGAGTTCCGAAACACACAACATTACTGATCAAATAGTCAGCATTGCAGACCATCTGAAATGATAAGATGTTAAACCAATTAATGCACAGTACAGGCAATGTGTGGGCAGGCACATTCTTAATAAAAAGTACACTTGTTCAGTATTTGTCAGGGGACTTACCGTTCTGCAGGATGTTCTTATATTTCACTTTGACTTGCTGCCATGTCCGTTTTGGCCCAGTCATGTTAAATCTACACACACAAAAACACACACAATGAAACAGTGGAGGAGCATGGAGTTACATTTAGATAGTTTCACTCACATGCAGTCAGTTTCAACTTATTCATAATCAAAGTAGGCTACAAATATCTTTTCAAATATCGTCACCTTCCTAAAATAATCGCATAAGTAATTTTTTCAGGTTTTTCATGAAACACAAAAAACTCCCCCCAAAAGTTAAATTATAGCATAAAATAATAATTTCAGTCAGTAAGTAGGTATCAAAGGATGCTTGGCATAAGAACACTTATTGTTTTTCATAAAAACTAAGATTAAATAAATGACTTAGGCATTTTTTGGACCACACCTTTGATGCCAAAAAATGACTTGGGCGATTATTTTAGGAAGGTGACGATATGTTAATTAACATTTTATTTGGATTGTAGCCTAATTGTGATAGTTTCAGTGGAGTGGTGAGAGTGTATTTGTGCACTACTTACGCATTCAGGCGGTCAGCAATGGTTTGCCACGCTTGCTCCCTTTGTTTTTTGACTGTGGCAGTATTTCCTTTTTGTTTTATTTTCTCCTTCACCTCTTCATAGGTTTCCATTAATAGTTCTTGCTCCGCTGGGGAGAAATACGCCGCCCTTGTTGCCATGGTGAATCAGTGAATCTATGATCGATCGTGGGGTCTATTTAAGCAAGCCGTGTGCAGCACTTATCCGGGATCGGTTTCACCTGGCTTAATGAATCCGTGTCTGCTCATCCTGGCTTGGCCTTTGTGCAACCAACTAAGCCTGGGCGCCCATGTTTTGGATTCCTTGAACCTGGCTAAGTAATTCATCCTGGATGTCTAAATCCTACTTTTGTGCAACGGGTCCCTGCTTGTTGTATGAGGACAGAGTGTCTGTCTTATATGGAGGTGGGAAGCTTGGTTTAAATATAGAAATAATGTCTTTGAATTGTATTGATTTAAAAGTGTCCTCTCAGTAGCTGTGAAGTTCTGTCCGTGATACTGAGCGGGACTCTGCAGTGATGGAGATGTGTCTCCCTCTGGTGGTGAACGGATGAACTGCACGATGTCAGGTTAATGAGCCCAGAAGTGTTCAACTGTGAAAACTATCAAGCTGATGTCAGCAGTGAGAATGTTTTTCATCATTCAGTAAAAATGTTGTGGTTCTCCTGTTCATTGTGCAGAATAAAAAGACAGGATGTTCTCTGCTTTGTAGCTTTGATTCACAGTGGCGGAACTAGACTTTTTTTCTTGGGGTAGCAATGGGGTGGCCAAGTGTTTTTCAGGGGGTCAATGGTTTACACCACACACAAATAAGTTTATGCGCTAACAGTAATGTGGCACCAGAAGAACATCAAACCATCTGTTAGTAATTGAGTAATGTATATCTGTTATTATTATTGTTATTGTTTTATTATTATTTATTCCTATATGGACTTACGCATGTTGTTCTCTTGTCTTGTGTTCTTCTTTTATATGTCATGACTTGTGATCATTTTTGTCTTATACTATATATATATATACATATATACACACACACACAATTTCCAGGGACTACAGATGAAAGATGTGAAGTGATTATTTCTGGTGCCTTTACAAGTTAATTAATGTGTATTGATCTTTCTTATACAAACCTATAAACAGTAATTTCAATTTGCAATAATGTTTAAGTAGTCACATATTAAGCAGACAGAAGATGCCATTTTGAGTGCAATTTTTTGTTTATTTATGTACAAAATGAATATGGTGCATTTACCAACACCCTGATACCATTGACAGAAACTAAAATGCACATAATAACTGAGTCACACAGTTACTCAGACACTGGGTCTGTTACACACTTACTCTCACACACAGGTAGTCAGTTGTTCACACAGTCAGCAGTCCCTCAATTGTCAGCAAAAAAACAAACAAAAAACCCAAAACCAAAACAAAAAAGTAAACTGCCAACAATTTGACGTGACATACAAAGACTGACAAGGTTTTAACTAAGCAAAACATACTACACAGGTAAGTAGGACACAGTGCAGAGCATGGCCATAACCAGAGACAAACAATACCCGTCTTAGCTTCAACAAAGCATAGATCTTCTACCATATGGCAGGGGTATTCAACTAAAATTTAAAGAGGTCCAGTTAGAGAAAATTTCTCGAAGCAAAGGTCCGGAAGATCATAATGTCTAACTATTTAGTGTGATATATATTTAAGTTTAGTGTGATATATATTTAAGTTTAGTGTGATATATATTTAAGTAGCCAAGTAGTTGTATCAACATCTGCATGAAATCAAAACCTGACGGTTAAATCAAATGAATTTAGTACAATTCAAAAACTTTTTGACAATATTTATTGTCACGTAACATAGAACTGAACATGTATGTATGACTGCAGATAAGTATAATGTTCTCGATCATAGCAGGGGCTCCATCTGTGGTTATTGAAACCACTTGTTTTGGCTCTATTCCTCTCTTTGTTAACATCTCCTTTATGGCCAGGTAGATGTCTTCTCCTCTTGTACTGGTCTGAAGGGGAGTGACACCTAACAGGTCTTCACAGAACGCTTTCTGGACTGGTCATATTGGGCTGTGAGACCACTTATTTTCTGTGATCTCACTTCAGATTTGAGTGGGTATGTTTGTTCAAAACATACCCACTCACTTTATAAGTGTCACAGTCTCTGAACATATGAGACACACTGTTTTAATGCTCCCAGTGGGAAGTATGAACAGAAACGAGTCTGTCCATTCCGGATTAAATGCTCTATTTTTGCTGTCCACTTTTCTTTTTTTGGAGAGTGCCATTTGTTACTTAATTCTCTACCTTTCTCTGGCTCCGTCGTCCGTTCCTCTCCCTTTCTCCGTCTCACTCCTGTTTCTCAACTTTCTTCAAGTCAGTCGTCTGTATATCTCCCTTTGTTTTCTCTAAATGTATGCTATCTATCGTCTTTTCATGTGTGACTTGACTCGTAGATTCGCAATGTTTACCGCCTGTAATGCACAGACTTGATTGGCTGAGTAGTATCACGTGGGATTGGTCTGTGCGTTTCCACAGCAGCTGAACTGCTGTAAAGACTGCAAAAGCTGCGCCGGTTAAAATGGAAGCGCTCCGTCAGGTTTTATCACAGCAGCTAAACTGCTACCGTAAAGACTGTCAATCATCTGGGGGGGCACTTGGGGTAGCCAATCAGATTTCAAGGGGGTCAAATGGCCCCGTAGCCACCCCTGTAGCTCCGCCCCTGTTGATTAAAATATTACAGCCAAGTAAAAACATCCTGCTCACACATGCAAAGACAGAACAAGCTGGAGTGAAGTCAGGGTTAAAGATAAAGTCTGAGTTAATAAAGCTGAACAGCAGCTGATGGGCACTCCACATGTGCTGCCTTTGTTTATGTCAGTCAGTGACTCACATTTGAAAATGTCTTGTGCTGTTATCAGGAAGTAAAGATGGAGAAGACTGTATAGCTGCAGCTGCTGGAGACTTTGGAGGATCTGGGAGAGGAGGAAATGGGAGCTTTAACAAATTAGCAAGCCTGGACGATCTTCTCCCACTTCACTTTCAACATCTGAGATGTTTTCTATGTTCTGCTGTGAATAAAATATTAGTTTCTGAGATTTAAAAATTACTGCATTCCGTTTTTATTTAATGTTACACAGCATCCCAACTTTTTCCCACATTCCTTATTCCGAACCTCACTAATCATCTCCCTCCTCTCTCAGAGTTACACGTCTACCCGGGTCCTCCCTTTGGCTTTCAACACCCACCGCTTTTAAATAAACTCTGTTCCAACTCTGATTCTCCCCGAGTCCTGTGTCTGCTCTCGGGCCAGTTTTTGTGAGGCGGTTCGACACAACAAAAATATTCTAAAAGAAAAACCTGACGGCTAAATATATTCAGAAAATAAACGATTTAAAAAAGAATCTGAGAAATAAAATCTGAGATTTTGTATATATTTTAATGAACAAAGTGAAAGTAATCAGATAAAACAATATATACACCAAAAAGTCTAGAACCATCTAAAAATCGAAATGTTCAGATATGAAGAACAAATTTGATATAGAAGAGAAGTTTTCATCAAAAAAATCTGAATGTTCATTAAAAGTCCACATTTCACATGTAAAGTCCTTGAGACAGAATTTTAAAAAAATGAACATTGTGGTGAACAATGATGAAAAATCAATAATTCAACATGTGAAAATGTCAGGAAGTCCAAATAAAGACAGAATGAACCAAACAAACTAACAGTGAAATACTGGGAGGATTTTCATGTTGAACATCAGGAACTTTCAGTCCAAAGCAGATGTTGTTAAAGTCCAAATATTGTTTGTAAAACGTCATTTCAGTCCTCTTTGTGAGAGTTCAACAGCAACATTCTGCCATCAGGAACCAGCTCCAGTCCAGGTGTCCTTTCATCATCTAACAGGAAGTGAATGTGTGAAACATCAGGATGAACCCCGGCTGCTCATTGGAGCAGAATCAGTGAACATCTGTCAGCAGGTTGGAATCCATCTGGGCTGATGGCAGCTCAGTGATTCCTCTCTGATGTCACAGTTTGTCACATGACTTCAGCTGAATGGTCTCAGTTGAAGTCAGCTGCAGAGAAACAACCTGCTGATACTCAGTGTGAAGCTTTGACTGGAAACACACAGAAAAACAACATCCTGGAAGAATGGCAGCTTCCATCTTTAAAGGACTGGAAGAGGAAGAAGTTTCCAAGGAATCATTTAGAAGAGTTTCAAACAGAAACTGACAGAGTCCATGAATCTGAAAAGGTGTTTCTGAGTGAAAGAGACAGACATGAACAGACTGAACTATCTGTTCAGCAGGGACTCTCTGACAGGAGGACACTCTGTATACTCAGCACAGAGACAACCAGGAACCAGGTGACCTGGACCAGAACCTAAATCCAGGATGCAGAGGTTCTTCAGTGAATGTGGTGCTGAAGGTGTGGAGATGGATCAGTGTGTCAGAGGAGACTCTGTAGAAGGACAGAGTGCCAGCAGGACGGTCCACATACACTGCTGCTCTGTTAGAGACAGAGGAGGAGGAGATGTGTGTTACTCTCTTACTGTGACAGACAGAGTATTTACCTCCATCAGAGCAGCTCAGACTCCAGGACTGATCATTCCATCCAAACAGACAGTCTGTGTCTCCTCCTCTCCTGCTGATTCCTCTGTAACTCACTGATATTTCAACTCTTCCTCTCCACTTGACCTCACAGTAACTGCGACCAGTCAGAACATTTCTACACAGCAGCTGAGGCCAGACATCAAACCTGTCTGGATGATCAGGATATGACTGAACCTTCTCCACATGTGTCACCTCCCTGTTGTTGTCAGACAGTTTCAGGTCTCTGTTCACTGTGTTTGTGTCGATTGTGAGTTGACAGGAATCTGAAGGAGAGAACAAACACAGTCCAGCTGCAGTTATTGATCTATCATCTGTTCACTTTGATCAATGAGTGATGTGACAGTGTGACGATGGCTGGATGTCATGAATCAGATGAAGAACACACTCACACTTCCTCAGCCCTGGTGTCAGCCATCGTTCTCCAGCAGGCTCCACCCTGAAAGGAGGAGGGGGGTCAGAGCAGCACCGTCTCTTTCAGCATCAAACATGGACATTACATGGCTCTCACACACATTGTTCTACACTGAGAAAGGAACAGTCCAACATCTGGACACATCCACTGGAGTGGAGCATCTGGAAACTACAATGAGCAGAATCAACACTGACGCGTACAAAACTGCTTTGTGGAAGTCACAATTTCTTCTTTCAGCCGTCTCCTCCTTTTCATCTCTTCACATATGAAGAACTCTGTAAAAACTCCTGATCTGACCCAGAGCTGCAACCTTCTATCTGCCCTAAAGTCTGACTGATCTGCTTCTGACAGGAACATCCTCTGCACAGCAGCCTGCCTCAGATTCTTCACATTGTTTTCACTGTTGCTCTTTTTTCTGACTCAGCTGGGAAATGTTAAAGTGACTTCTTGTCCGTGCACATGAAGCTAAGTGACTGTCAGAAACACAGGGGATCTGTGTGCTCTGTCTGCAAGTCATATATCAAGTCATGTGGAGCTCAGAGGATTGTCTCAGTTTGTACTGGTGGCTTTATCTTTACTATCAGGGTCAGAGGACCAAAAAGACATTTCTAAAAATGAAAGACTGTTCCTTTAACATGCAGAGATCTGTCCAAACTAAATCAACTCTGACCAACAGACACTTCTCGTTGTTGTTCCTGCAGATGTTCTCCTTGCAGACCTCCTCTACAAATGGGTTAAGGTTAAAGGTAAAAAGGCTCCTACATGTGTGATTGTTCATGTAACACTCAGCAGGAAGCAGAAGCACAGGGCTGAGTGCAGGACAGAGAACATGTTCCCAGCTCTTCCTCCTCTATCAGACATTGTGAGGCTGCAGCAGGCCTCTCCATACCTGAGTGTGTGTGGATCCTTCAGTGCAGCCCTCAGCAGCTTCTCTCCTGAGTCTCCTGGATGGTTGTAGCTCAGGTCCAGCTCTCTCAGATGGGAGGGGTTGGAGGTCACAGCTTCAGCCAGAGAAGCACAGCCTTCCTCTGTGATCAGACAGCCTGACAGGCTGCAGACACACACAACAACAGAAACTCTGAGAGAACTGCTCTGAAGCTCAAGCTGAAGGTCATCCAATGGTAACAACATTCTTAGAGAAAGATTCTTTTCATCATTTTGCTCCAGTAACAGTTTCAGATAAAATGAGAAGAAAATATAAACAATCTTCTGGGACAAACAAAGAGGAAACATGGCAGCAGTGAATGAAAAACCTGGATGAAAAGAAAACCTCTGAGAATAAAAACTTTAGATTATTGTGAATATTTCAACATTTCACTCTTCACTGAACTCTGCACACCTCAGACTTCCAGCACACCCCAGAGTCCTGTCATCTCCTCAAATATTCTGATGACTCTGCAGCTGTTGGCTGCATCATGCACAGTTCCTCCACATTTGAGTTGAGCTTTGCTCACAGCCTGACTGGAGCATTAACTGGAACACCTTCCTTATAACTGTTCACATGCAGAGGAGCAGAATCCAGTTACTGACTGAAGTCTGTCTGACGCTGCAACTCTGCGGCCTGAGTGAGAACATCTCATTGTTGGATATGTTCCCAACAGAGCACTTTGCTCTCAGGCCGCAGGTTTACTTGTGGTTCCCAGAGTTTCTAAAAGCAGAATGGGAGGCAGAGCCTTCAGTTATCAGGCCCCTCTCTGTGGAACCAGCTGCCAGTTTGGCTTCAGGGTACATGTAAGTACAGCTGAACTCACTGTACACCTGTTGTCTTTAAGTTACTTGAATGGTGATTTTATTACATGCTTTAAAGGTGGTGTATGAGATCTTGGAAAAACGGTTCCTGCAAGCTACATTTTTAAAAATACACAACCTTGCCTCTTCCTTCAGCCCACGCCTTCAAAACACATGAACGAGTCACGAGTCTGTGAACGCGCAGGGGGGAGGGGGGAGGGGGGCTGACGGTTGATTGGCATGTCAGAATCTAATAGAAGTTACTCTCATCATTACTTCTATTGGTCAGACATTTCCTCTTGCTACACCCTCTAAATGGACTAAAATATAAATTTTTTTTTTCCAAACACTCTTTTTTAGTGGGTGCAATGGGGTCGTGAGGAGGTTTTCAGACAATATGATAAAAAATGCTCCAGAAAACATCTCATACCCCACCTTTAAGTCAGGGGTTCCCAAACTTTTCCATGCCAAGCCCCCCCAAACAGTATTAGCTTCTGGCCGGGGACCCCCTTTGCAAACCACAGACAATGCTACAAAATATGTAAAGAAACATCAACTTTTAGAACGTATTTTCTTTCTTTTATTCACGGACAGTAGCTTGCTGTGTGAATGCAGCAGATTAAATTCTCTTCTTTACATCTGAAGAAGTCTGCCGGATGTTTTTGTATCAAGTGACGCTGAAGTTTCGAAGGTTTTAAACACTCATTTGAGAGGGTCTCCAGACAGAGGACGCATTTCGGGCAATCATGGCCCTTTTTCTGTATGGCTGTAAAGCCAAACTTAATGTCTGCTGCCTCATACTTTCTGATTTTAGTTGGCCAGTTCTTAGTTTTTTTTGCAGCAGTGTCTTCCACAGCAGGGCTGTTGGTCTGTTCCTTCGGTCTCTTCGTAGTCAAAAATCTGTCCATTTTGGCTAAGCTACCTACACGCTAGTTTGAGGAGCAGAGCAGCTTGAGAACAGGCGCAAACCGCCAGGTGTACGATGTTTTGACTGGCTGCCAATCAGAAAGACAAGCATGGCAAATAACATTTCGATATGACATATTATTATAAATTGTATTTTACAATACTGATTAAAAAAAGTGACTTTTTTTATAATGATGTGCAAAAAAAATTATTTTCGCATTGTCTGCGTTGTGTTAAGTTTTTTAGAAGAAGGACCGACACTCTGAGCTTCAGGACTGGACTTTTATTGCCTGAATAACGATAAGGAATACGACTGGTCAGCTCACGGTCAAGCACAGCACTCGTTCGGCACAGCATGGGCTCAATCCTCGTGCACTGGCTTGTGTACAACAACAGGTAAAAATAAATGTATAAACAAAAACACATGTACCTGAATAACGATAAAGAATACGACTGGTCAGCTCACGGTCAAGCACAGCACTCGTTCGGCACAGCTTCATGACAGAAAGTTAGCAAGTTTAGCTTAGCCTTCGAGCCAAGATCGCTAACATTACAAAATAAAAACCAGGGATTAAAGCAAAAAAAGTCGTCTGACTGAAATTTTTAGCGATTAAACATCAGATTGAGTTCCCCCCCTTGTACCCCTTCGGAAACCAAAGTAGCCATACCTCTGCCCTCAATACAGAACGTACATTGGTTCTATGCAAGCAATGGAGGGATAATGGAGATACTTGATCAGATGCCTCAGCAGACCGTATGATTCTATAAAATGTGAAAGTGTGTCCTTTATGCTGTCCTAGCCCAATTTTACACAAACATTCTATGACTTTAGCTCTAAGTCGCTGAGCAACTAGTTCTAGCCTAAAATCGAGGTGTGTGTGAACGTAGCTACAGGCAATCGTTTGGGTAAGCTCTTCAATTGAAATAAAATGCAATGGTCTTCCTGTTCAAGTAACGTCAACATTTCATTAAGACATTAGCGCATGTTTCCCCAAAACATTGCATGAACCTGTTGTCGCATTCGCATTCCTTAATCAAATGCACTGCAGAACGACATAGCCTAAGGGCCATTTCACGCTGTAGCATACCCTGTGGTAGGCTATATTATCAACCAACCTATTGTTGGCATGCTGAGATGTTAATATGCGAGACGTGTTCACTGATGTAGCCTACTCTGCTTTGGTTTACAACGAATCATGTCGGAAAATCATTGCGCCCGTACACTTTTCAAAACGTCTTTTTGATTGTCCATAAGGTAAAGGCTTGAGCATCCCTGTTAGTCTGACAAAAATAATTTGGACCGTCTATTTGGAAACTGTAAATCAGGACTAATTTCTGTCAGTTTGCTGGCGTTGACAAGCGTGCAAGCAGTCTGATTCATGCCTGGCATGCAGACTAAATAGAATAGCTTAGCCCTGTATGTTTGTTTTGCAACCCCTTAGGTCATTCAAATAACTAAATAGCCTAGATAATTCTACATGCTCCAGACTCGCTTGTCTTGTCCACGCTGAAACTATATAATTTGGACCGTTTGGGTCATTGAACGATGATGATTTTCAGCAAATTAAAGATGCGACCGGGAGTAACCTTATGTGGACATCAGTTCAAGTGATGGTTCGGAGTAGATTCACCCTAGGCTCATTTGAACCTTGACATCCAGCCAAGTAGCCCACCCGAAGTTTTTCCGATCTTGGCTGAACATCAGCCGAGTTACCGAGTTATCCCGAATAGCTTAGTACAATCGCTAACAGACCCTGGCAGTATCTCCAAAACTACCACACTAAAATCACATACCATGACACCAAACTTCTACAGTAGTACAAATATGGTCTGTACTCACAAAACAATGCATTTGGAAGTTTGTACATAGTCCAGGAGTTTATTATTATCAACACAAGCCTAATAGCTTCTCTGCTGCTAAAGCTGCGTCGACGTCACCATATTCTAAATTCTACATGAATTTTTATGTTGTAGAGTTGTGAATTTATTTTATCAATGGAGAAATTGAGCAGCCTTGCTTTGTTGTCTACAGTAGTAGATCAACCCTCATCTAACATTGAAGCTCCCAGATCAAGGAAGTGTAACAAACCTACCATGGGCTCAATCCTCGTGCACTGGCACTGCGCCTACATCACAGCCCATATTTATGTACTGAGGAGAGCCCTGCCGACCAGTGAGCATTCAAGATACATGAACAACAGCAAATATGATTGGCAGTCACTGTCCACTGTTTCTGACCAAAAAAAACCTTTAAAATCCTTGAATGAGAGCAGCTTTATTGGGAATTCAGATGGATTAATATACACCTACACTGTACTGTTTTTGCTAAAAGATACAACAAGAAGGAACATCCACAGAGCACCTCAGTCCATCTGAGCCCAGCTGAGCGTACACGTGATTTCATCCTCATCTACATTATCTGGAGTGTTAGTGTAGTTTGGAGAAGCTTGTTTTCATACAGTCCTTACCTGAGAGTTTCCAGTCTGCAGTTTGGACTCTTCAGTCCATCAGAAAGCTGCTTCACTCCTGAATCCTGCAGGTTGTTGTTACTCAGGCCCAGTTCTGTCAGGCTGGAGGACTGGGAGCTGAGAGCTGAGGACAGAGCTGCACAGCTTCTCTCTGAGAGGTCACAGACACTCAGGCTGAGGAGGGAGAAAATACATTAATTAATTAATCAATCAAATAACCTTTATAGAATTCTTTCCCATTTGGTTTTGTTTATTTGTCCGTGGAAATAAAGTAAAAAATGACAGAATAAAAGAAGTTAAACAGTTTTTTAGAGTTTCTCATCCTCAGACATGACAAAACAGACATTAAAATAAATCCACACTTCAGTTCAGAGTGAAGACATGCAGCTGTCTGTGTGGAGCTGTTTTTCAAGAGCTTCTAGCTGTAAAATATTATTTTTTGTGCCATATTAAAAGTTAGAGTCAGACTTGGTGAGGAGCTGGGACTTGGAGATCTAGATTGTAGTCACCTAAAGGCATCTATTTATAAAAATCACACTTTCCAATGAGTTCAAACATGTCTTATTTACTTCCAGTAACAATTAGAAGGATTGTGTCTGTTTGGGAAATAAAATCAGCTTCTGATTCACTAAAGGATGATGTGGCTTTGTCGCCACACATCTGTCTAATTCACAGTCGCCTTCACAAAGGAGGTTCACCTCAAACCAAATAACCAACCAAATATCATCCCTTTGCCCCAGTGCAGTGTGTCCACATTTAAAGGTTTTATGCACTATTTTAAAGGAAAACACTGCTCATACTTCTGTAAAGTAGTTTACTTTGGGTATGTGATGGATCTGTGTTTTAGGACAAATCTACAGGAATGGAAAGGAGTTAAAGTAAAAGAGCACTTTAGTATTTTTCTTTAAACTGTGTGTGTTATATTTCATTATCAGTTATTTAAGCCAGATAATCAAAGGGCAGAACAGATCAACCTGTTTCATTGATCAAAGTACCTGGAAGCTGCTTTTTCATCTAATAACCCAGAATTATATCAGCTCTCAGCTGGAAAGTTCATGAATCCTTACCTGAGAGTTTCCAGTCTGCAGTTTGGACTCTTCAGTCCATCAGAAAGCTGCTTCACTCCTGAATCCTGCAGGTTGTTGTTACTCAGGCCCAGTTCTGTCAGGCTGGAGGACTGGGAGCTGAGAGCTGAGGACAGAGCTGCACAGCTTCTCTCTGAGAGGTTACAGCCACTCAGGCTGAGGAGGGAATGAGATGGAAGGAAATAACTTGATCTATTAATCAATCAAACTACATTCATATTTGATAAGTGGAAGAATTCTGTTTCCCTGTTTGTTTCTGTTTATTTGTTAAAGACATTAAAGTGTGATGGAAGATGTCTACATGTGCCGTCTTAGCTCAGCAGATGGAGAAACTAAAAGATGTATCTGCTGCTGTTATTGGCTCATCCTGTGATCAGATCAGCTCAGCAAAGAACACCATGTGAGCAAAGCATCTTCTCACACTAACAGTCAGCTGTTTCTCCAGCACCAAAGTGTTATCTGGCCCAGCTCAGCTGTGGCTCTGTAGCTGCAGCCTTTGTCTGTCACTCTGCAGACTGACATGCTTTCTGTAGGACTGACGGACCTTTCTACCAAGAAATTAACACATGAATGACAACATGTTTTTCTCTTTCTTAGACTCAAGACTTAAAAAGTTTCCACAGAAGAGTAAGTTAAAAAGCACAAACTGAATTTTGGTTACTTTGTTAAAGTTTCTCATGTTCAAAACAGACAGTAAAACTAAGTCTACACTTCAGGACGTACTGAACACATGCAGTCAGTGTGAGTCTGACGAGTCTGGGGAGGAAACATCAGATAAAAACAACATATCCAGAGTCAGAGAAGCTTTATTGACTTATTGTTAGTTAGTTAAGCCAGATAACTACTATAACTAATAAGATGGGAGCAAATAAAATGATGAATTAATCCATTAAACAAATTAATTATAAAATTGATAAATAACTGCCACCAAGTTCTTCCTCAGAGGAACTGCTGAGTTTCTATTTCCAACAAAGTATCATCTCACATCACTTGTAAGATGATATTTTGTTGTGAACTGACACTTCATAAATAAACTGAAGTTCATTTGAAACTGAGTTTAACGCTGATTCTGCTGTTTTTCTCCAGTTAATAAGTAAACAATGTATTTATAAAGAAATATATCTGTGTTTGTACTCACAGAGCTTTGTTGGAGGCTTTGACCACTGGCAGCAGCCTCAGAAGAGCCTCCTCTGAAGCAGAGTACTTCTTCAGGTCAAACACATCCAGATGTTTTCCTGATGACAGTAAGATGAAGCCCAGAGCTGACCACTGAGCAGGAGACAGTTCATCTGTGGAGAGACTTCCTGAACTCAGGGCCTGTTGGATCTCCTCCACCAGAGAACGATCATTCAGTTCATTCAGACAGTGGAACAGATTGATGCTTCTCTCTGCAGACAGATTCCCACTGATCTTCTTCTTGATGTAATCGACTGTTTTCTGATTGGTCTGTGAGCTACTTCCTGTCTGTGTCAGCAGGCCTCGTAGGAGCCTCTGATTGGTCTGCAGGGAAAGACCCAGGAGGAAGCGGAGGAACAGGTCCAGGTGTCCATTTGGACTCTCTAAGGCCCTGTACACAGCCCATCGATTGAGATAATTCAGATCAAGTACTTTAGGCCTCTTGGATTCTTCATCTTTTCCCATCAGGTTGAGTCCAGAGTTTATGAAGGTCAGATGCACATGAAGAGCAGCCAGAAACTCCTGAACACTCAGATGGATGAAGCAGAACACCTTCTCCTGGTACAGCCCTCTCTCCTCTCTAAAGATCTGTGTGAACACTCCTGAGTACACTGAGGCTGCTGAGATATCGATGCCACACTCTGTCAGGTCTGATTTATAGAAGATCAGGTTTCCTTTCTGCAGCTGCTCAAAGGCCAGTTTTCCCAGAGACTCAATCATCTTCCTGCTCTCTGGACTCCAGTGTGGATCTGTCTCAGCTCCTCCATCATACTTGAGCTTCTTCACTTTGGCCTGAACCACCAGGAAGTGGATGTACATCTCAGTCAGGGTGCTGGGCAGCTCTGCTCCGTCTCTGGTTTCCAACACATCCTCCAGAACTGTAGCAGTTATCCAGCAGAAGACTGGGATGTGGCACATGATGTGGAGGCTTCGTGATGTCTGGATGTGGGAGATGATCCTGCTGGCCTGCTTCTTTTTTTTGAATCTCTTCCTGAAGTACTCCTTCTTCTGTGGGTCAGTGAACCCTCTGACCTCTGTCACCATCCCAACACAGCCAGAAGGGATCTGATTGGCTGCTGCAGGTCGTGTGGTTATCCAGAGGCGAGCAGAGGGAAGCAGCTTCCCCCTGATGAGGTTTGTCAGCAGCACATCCACTGAGGTGGGCTCTGTAGCATCAGTCAGGGGCTCCTTGCTGTGGAAGTCCAGAGGAAGTCGACACTCATCCAGACCGTCAAAGATGAACACAACCTGGAACTGTTCAAAGCTGCAGATTCCTGCTGCTTTGGTCTCAGTAAAGAAGTGATGAACAAGTTCCACCAAGCTGAACTTTCTCTCTTTCAGCACATTCAGCTCTCTGAAAGTGAATGGAAACATGAACTGGATGTCCTGGTTGGCTTTGCCTTCAGCCCAGTCCAGAGTGAACTTCTGTGTTAAGACTGTTTTCCCAATGCCAGCCACTCCCTTTGTCATCACTGTTCTGATTGGTTCATCTCTTCCAGGTGGGCCTTTAAAGATGTCTTCTTGTCTGATGGATGTTTCTGCTCTGCCTGCTTTCCTGGATGCTGCTTCAATCTGTCTGACCTCATGTTCATCATTGACCTCTCCGGCCCCTCCCTCTGTGATGTAGAGCTCTGTGTAGATCTGATTCAGAAGGGTTGGCTTTCCTGCTTTAGGAATCCCCTCAAACACACACTGGAACTTCTTCTTCAGGGCAGATTTAAGTTTACGTCCACAATCTGGAGGAAGAAGTTCTGAATGAAGACAAGAAATAACATCAGTAAACAGACATTTCAACCCTGTACAGAATGAGTATCTGAACATCTGCTGTTCTGTGTGCTGAGACATCAGTAAATGTGTCATTTATCCAGCAGGTTAAACCTTTAGAGAAATCCTCTTACCGCTCTGCAGACGGTCAGCCAGCTCCTCCTGCTTCATTCTCCTCAGGAAGTGAGCTGTGATCTTCACTAATGCCTCTCTGCTGCTCCTCTGCTCTTCATCCTCACCCTCCCTCTGACTCTCTAAGCATTCTGGGTAATCTGGACTCAGAGCCTTCTGCATCTTCTTCAGCTCCTCCTTCACAAAAGTGAGCATGTTGTCCTCCAGCAGCTGGAACAGAAAACTATATGAATGAGCCAATCAGACTGAAACCATGGAGCCAAACATCAGATCCATGTTGGACACACTGACAACCCACTGGCCTACAGAGTGCAGCATGGAGATGGCTGTGAGTAGAACAGATGGGGAAGTAGTTGTTGTACATGTACAGACCATAAATATGGAGTCCAGCTGTGTTTGATGCTGCTGGGCAGACGGACCACTGGGACCCTCTGAGCTCTGCTGGTCCTCTCTGTGGAGGAATCATGAAGATTAAGATTAGATTTATTGTCATCTACATTACAGGGAACATACACAGAATTTCTCCTCCGCTTTTAACCCATCCAGGTTGGCACCTGTTGAACACACACAGGGTCACACCTTCATAGACAGATGCCATATACACTGGAATCACAGCAACTGGGGAGCATGGGGGTACAGTGCCTTGCTCAAGAGCACCTCAGCCGTGGCAAGGAGGTGGACACCCCTCCAGCTGTTAGTTCACCAAACTTTTTTTGAGTGGGAATCGAACCACCAACCTTCTGGTTATTGGACGACTGCTGTGTTGATGGAAAACATCCAACACACACCGCTTCACATATGAACATAGAAATGGATGTGAAGCAGAGCTGAGCTCACATTAAACACATGTTGGAGTAAAAACTGTTCAAACTGACTCTGCTGCATTTTACTCTGTTACAGCATTTACACTCGGCTCACCTCTGAGGGGATGGATGTTGGTCTGATTTGAAGTTAACAGGACGACCCATCGACCAGTCACTCTTCATGGACACACAGCTGGGTTCAGGCTCAGCTCCAGGTTCAGGTCCAGGTCTGAGTCTCTGATGGATCCTGACAGAGAAACACTTGTTTCATTCAAACTAAAGTATCAGTGATAGTGTTTGAGTCTGCAGTGAGACGGCCTGTCAGAGAGTCAGTGTGGCTGCTGTGGAACAATGTTAGTTTTAACAAGGTTTCTTTGGAGATAATTAATAACAGATCAATTACCTGCATGATTGGGGTGTTGCTTCAGAAGCTCATTTTAAACTGACGTCATTAAACACAACGTGTGAGAACAGAATATTTCTGCATCAGCCGCCCTGTTCACTGCATAATCAGCATGTTGTAAAAAAGCCACATCAGTGGACAGATATTCAGTAATATTCTCCCTTTGTTTTAATAAAGAGCTGCAGGACTGAACTAAAACATCACATCACACACATGATGCAGCTAATTAGTCTCATCAGAGACATCAACAAGTCTCAAGTAATTCAGCTGGAAACTTGTTATCATCTGAAACATGATGCAGCCTCCACTGAATACTGACAGCTACTCACTGTTGGGCTGATGGAACATTCTGTTTGAAATTAGTGACGAAATCCTTCGACCAGTTGCTCTTAAAGGACGCACAGCTGGGTTCTGGTTCAGGTTCTGGTTTCAGTGTCTGATGGATCCTGATAGAAAAACATTACAGGTCAATGATGTCAAAGCTGAATGCATTTTAAGTTAAATATCTTCATCATGTATTTTACTTTTTGTCAGATGAACAGATTCTTTTGAAATTAATAAAATCTTTCTTTGACCGGTTGCTCTTAAAGGACACACAGCTGGGTTCAGGTTCTGGTTCTGGTTCAGGCCTCTGGTGGATCCTGATGGGAAAAAGTGCTTTTTCAACCTGTATGCATGATATACTTAATAACCTCTAAATCAATGACCTTATGTTAACTTACTCTGCTTTCGAGGCCCGTAATTTGAAAAGTGGGAGATCCTTCTGCAGTTCGCTCTGTGAGGACCCACTCCTGGGTCCAGGTCTCTGTCCCTTCCTGTGAATAAAGGTGGTTTGGTGATGTGAGCGCTGAGCTGGGACATAGAGAAGAGTCATGGACAGTTAGAGATGGTCACCTTACCTCTGAGCTTTGCTCTGGCTCTCATGTTCCCCACACAGAGATGTTTTAGTGTCCTCACTCTGATCCATGCTGCTGAACTCACATCAGCTCACACACACTTTCTACCTTCTTCTGCAGAGGAAACACACATCATTCATCTGCACATCAACTCACATCCTCCTCTCCACATTTACTTCTGTAAAAATACCAGCTGCTCCTCCTCTGATTGGCTGTTATTCTCTGTTTCATATCAGTGTCGGTTTCATGCAGTCAGACAGCAGAGTGAGGCAGAGGAAGCTGCCATCAGCTGCTGTACTTCTACTATCAGTCCACTAGATGGAGGCACGGAGCTGCAGCCCAGCACACATCATGATCCTGATGATGGAGCAACATTTCCTGATTCAGTCCAGCTGGAAGCTTCAGTCAGCTGAATATTTGAACCATTTCAGCTGATAGATGATGCAGCAGAGGTTCATCAGTGATAAAAGTCTCAGAAGGAATCTTACGGTTTAGTTTCCAGAGGACTTTTTAACATGAAATACAAACAGTGACAGATGTTAGATCTCAGCTGCTATCAGGTCACAGGATTCAAATTATCAGCTGAATTTAATTTAAGGTAAACACAAGAAACTTGTGCTAAAGAAAAAAATGGACCAGACTCAGTGAATAATTCCCTATAATCCCTATAATATAGATCAGTGAGCAGTGCTGACATGTCATTGGGGCCATCAGGTGGGAACCTGCTTTATGTTTATGTTTATGCATTTAGCAGACGCGTTTATCCAAAGCGACTTACAATTGAAAAAATATATAACATTACAGCTAACATCAAAGCTAACAATAAGCTACCGAGAAGGAAAGCACCAGTCAGACCCTGTCAGAGGGGACAGTGTAGCGATAGAGAGCAGGCATAGAGGGAAGTACAGGCTAAGTGCTAGGATAGGAGATGCTCTCTGAAGAGCTGGGTCTTCAAGAGTTTCTTGAAGATATTCAGGGACGCCCCTGTTCTGGTAGCGCTCGGTAGGTCATTCCACCATCATGGAACGACACATGAAAAGAGTCCGGATGGTCTTAAGCGTGGTGTAGGCACCGCTCGACGTCACTGCATCAGTGTTTTGTCTAGTTGGGCCCGCGACACCTCCAGGAGGCTAGACAGTGATCACTGGTGTCCCACAGTCACTCCCCTATTGCCAGCCATCACTGCTCCTCCATCACAAGCTACCCCAGCCTCTCACCAACTGCACACCAGTCACAGCGGGGTGGGGATTCAAACCCTGGTTTGGGTAGGGGGTAATGAAAGTATAGAGGGTGCCAAAGGTGGAGGCAGGACAAGACACACTAGCAGATTCAGCAGACAAACTCACCTAAACAGTCCTACAATCACTAAAAATGCCATCAAAAACAAGGCCATACATGCCAACTCACCAAAAATGGCCGCCTGGTTTCAAAAGGCTCACATGGGCCACACCCTCCACTTAAAAATCCTGGATTTCTTCTTTGCTTCTTCAAAGAGTCTGATTACCCTAAGTGCTCCCCCTGCTGGGCCCCAGCTGCTATTGCTTCTTTTAATCCAAATCCACTGACTGGACTTTACTGCCTCATCTGACACTTCCTTCACTATTTTCCTCACACCCTGTCCACTTACACCCAGCTCCCTCAACAATGAGACAACAGACTTTGCAACAAATCCTCTGCATCCTACTTCCACTGGACAGATTCTAACTTTCCATCCTCGCTGCTCTGCTTTTGCCCCCAACTCCACATACCTAAGCTTTTTCCTTTCATATGCTTCTGCTACTAATTCCTCCCAAGGAACAGTAATAAATGAATGAAGTGCACATAAACAGCTACACCGTAGATAAGTAGCAGCAGGACTCCATAAATCCATCCTGCAGGATCACTGCAGACTGACAGGAACCACCAGGGGGCGCTCACTGCTCTCTGTTAAATATTATTCACCCGCTGATGAGTCTACATGATCACACTTTGACCCACATGAATTATGATCCTTTATAAAACAGGTTGAGTATCCAACAGGATCAGAGTCCAGGACTAATCTGCATCTCATATCAGGACTCAGAGTTTTACTGGGAGTGTGTTCAGAGAGCAGTGATGAACAGAGTGTGAGTGAACAGCACATTGCAGTCAGAGTTCCTCTGTTGGAGGAGAAAACAGCAGCAGACTGAGTGGGAAACATTTCATGTTGCTAACAAGCTGCAGCTCCTCATCAACACACTGATTGTTGCCGTTTACTCTCAGCTCACATGACTTGTGTCTCATATGCAGAGGAAATCTCTCTGTTCTGAGGCTTTGTTAAATGAATCAAAGTGTCACTTACTCAGCTTCTTCCACAAACTTCTTCCCTCTGCAGCTCTCTGCTGTGTGGACCAGGTCTGTGTAGAAGAAGAGGAAATCCTCTGCTTCTTCTCCGACATCAGTCCTCTGTGTCTGCAGTCACTCTGAAAGTCTTCAAACCCTGAAAGAGTCTTAAAGTGATCAAAGGTCAGCTGCTTTAGCAGCTTTATATGACTTTAATTCATCAATAATTAACCCGCAGCAGCTTCCTGCTGCCACTCTGAGAAAAGCTGAGAGCAAACAGCTTTATTTTCCTCCTTTCTGGCAGCACCAACAGTTTCTTTAAGTGGAATCTGGAAGTTTCTGCTGCTCACACTCAGATGTTGATGTCATGGAGGCGTTAGCTTCCACTCTTCTATATCCAGTCAGAGCGTGCAGTGGCAGCCGCTCCAATAATCCAACATGGATCGTGTGGCCTTGTGAGGTCATGATGTGATCACGTGTTCATCATTCTTAATGTGCACACACCTTATGAAAGCTATCTGAATGAAGAACAACTCTTAAACAGACCTGCTTTGAACAAGCCTTCTTCTCCAAATCACGTTGCTTTGAGTGTTTCCATTATTGTGGACATTAATGCAGATCTATCTGATTACAACTAATTCTGACTATTAATCACACATTATCAGTTAAAAGGGCTTTTACCCACAGACTCTTATATTACTGGATTGGACTGGGACTGGATAGTGTAGTGGTTAGATTGCATTTCATCTGGGTTCAAATCCCCTTTATGAAAGGTACCACCACCAGTAGGGGTCCTGAGGCAAGACCTCCTTACCCTACCCACCTACCAGTGTAAGGTGGTTCCAGTGTAGGATAAAAGCGTCGGCCAAATGCATAAACATATTAGTGAGGCCTGACTCTCTACCTCACAGCTGGAACATTGTATTAGTACAACAAATCTGCATGTTTCATAGAGAGTTTGAGTATTTTATGTGAGGTGGTGGCAGCTGATCATAAACAGCTGCAATGTCAATAAATGCTGAAAATATACAAAAGTTATTCCTAAATTAAAATGTTTTCCATGCAGAGAATGTGGACGTCCTGCCATGCTCCTACAGATGAACCTTCAGGTGGTATCTGTTTACCAAGAGATGATGCTGTGTGTACTGAAGAAGACGTGAAGCTCAGACAGGAGATCTGGGGCCCGTTGCACAAAAGTAGGATAAGGGATTAAGCCGGGATATGTTGGCTATCCTGGATCAACTTATCCGTGATCCAGTTGCACAAAAGTGGGATAGAGGGAAGTGGGATATGTTCAGACGTAAGTTACCATGGAGATTTATTCTGTGAAGCTAGCCTGCTCCAGACCAAGCTAAGTTCCAGGATCTATTTAATCTCATTCCTCATCTCAGTCAGCGGTCGCCACAAATGGAAACCAATATTTATGTCACTGCCTAGAACATATTGTTAAAACATTTAACTATACCCACTATCATTATTGAAACATTTGTGATCATTTTAGATAACTGATGATTTTAGATGAACCACTAGATAATTTAGTTTCCCACAGACTACACATAAAGTACATCACCATATAAATATAAATACACATTAGAGAGTACCATGATGTTCCTTTATTGAACAAGGATGAATCAAAGCAAGTAAACCATCAGCTCCTTTCAAAACTGAAGTCACACAGTGCTCTACAAGACAAAAAGCACAGAATCAAAGCATGCAGTTTGAGACAAACTGTTTGTAAAAATGGGCTATACAAATAAAATTGCCTTGACTATACAGCACAAAAACCTAACAAAAATTCCTCTGCCATTGCAGGCCCAACTTAAATCAACATGCATATTAATTAAAATAATTTAACACATACCAGCCGACCACAGTCGTCATCCGGGAAGATTCCAGGATTCTCCCAGTCTATGAGAGCTGGCACTCTGGGGGCCCTCTCCTTTCTCAGGCAGGCCACATTGTGGAGGACAGCACAGGCCACAATGATATCACATGCCCTGTCTGGGCTGACTCTCAGGTGGTTCAGACACTGAAAGCGTGCCTTCAGTAGGCCAAATGTCATTTCTATCCGGGCCCTTGTTCTGGCATGGGCATGGTTGTATGCCAGTTGTGCCTCCAGACGGTCTGCAAATGGAGTGAGCAGAAAAGGCTGGCAGGCATACCCTCTGTCACCCAGCAATACACCCAGGAATTCACCTGTGAATACAAAATGTTACCATCACAACCTCATAAGTAGTGACATTCTTAACACAGCCATTATGTTAAAAGTGGTTGTCAATAGAGGTTCTGTGGCTCACCTTGTGATAGGCGCCGATAGATCTCTGAGTTCCGAAACACTCGGGAGTCGTGGACCGAGCCGGGCCACTTTGCCACAAAATTACTGATCAAATAGTCAGCATTGCAGACCATCTGAAATGATAAGATGTTAAACCAATTAATGCACAGTACAGGCAATGTGTGGGCAGGCACATTCTTAATAAAAAGTACACTTGTTAAGTATTTGTCAGGGGACTTACCATTCTGCAGGATGTTCTTATATTTCACTTTGACTTGCTGCCATGTCCGTTTTGGCCCAGTCATGTCAAATCTACACACGCACACACACAATGAAACAGTGGAGGAGCATGGAGTTACATTTAGATAATTTCACTCACATGCAGTCAAAATCAACTTATTCATAATCAAAGTAGGCTACAAATATCTTTTCAAATATCGTCACCTTCCTAAAAGAATCGCATAAGTAATTTTTTCAGGTTTTTCATGAAACACAAAAAACTCCCCCCAAAAGTTAAATTATAGCATAAAATAATAATTTCAGTCAGTAAGTATGTATCAAAGGATGCTTGGCATAAGAACACTTATTGTTTTTCATAAAAACTAAGATTAAATAAATGATTTAGGCATTTTTTGGACCACACCTTTGATGCCAAAAAATGACTTGGGCAATTATTTTAGGAAGGTGACGATATGTTAATTAACATTTTATTTGGATTGTAGCCTAATTGTGATAGTTTCAGTGGAGTGGTGAGTGTGTATTTGTGCACTACTTACGCATTCAGGCGGTCAGCAATGGTTTGCCACGCTTGCTCCCTTTGTTTTTTGACTGTGGCAGTATTTCCTTTTTGTTTTATTTTCTCCGTCACCTCTTCATAGGTTTCCATTAATAGTTCTTGCTCCGCTGGGGAGAAATACGCCGCCCCTGTTGCCATGGTGAATCAGTGAATCTATGATCGATCGTGTGGTCTATTTAAGCAAGCCGTGTGCAGCACTTATCCGGGATCGGTTTCACCTGGCTTAATGAATCCGTGTCTGCTCTTCCTGGCTTGGCCTTTGTGCAACCAACTAAGCCTGGGCGCCCATGTTTTGGATTCCTTGAACCTGGCTAAGTAATTCATTCTGGATGTCTAAATCCTACTTTTGTGCAACGGGTCCCTGCTTGTTGTATGAGGACAGAGTGTCTGTCTTATATGGAGGTGGGAAGCTTGGTTTAAATATAGAAATAATGTCTTTGAATTGTATTGATTTAAAAGTGTCCTCTCAGTAGCTGTGAAGTTCTGTCAGATACTGAGCGGGACTCTGCAGTGATGGAGATGTGTCTCCCTCTGGTGGTGAACGGATGAACTGCACAATGTCAGTTTAATGAGCCCAGAAGTGTTCAACTATAAAAACTATCAAGCTGATGTCAGCAGTGAGAATGTTTTTCATCATTCAGTAAAAATGTTGTAGTTCTCCTGTTCATTGTGCAGAATAAAAAGACAGGATGTTCTCTGCTTTGTAGTTTTGATTCAAATATTTCGGCCAAGTAAAAACATCCTGCTCACACATGCAAAGACAGAACAAGCTGGAGTGAAGTCAGAGTTAAAGATAAAGTCTGAGTTAATAAAGCTGAACAGCAGCTGATGGGCACTCCACATGTGCTGCCTTTGTTTCTGTCAGTTAGTGACTCGCATTTGAAAATGTCTTGTGCCGTTATCAGGAAGTAAAGATGGAGAAGACTGTAAAGCTGCAGCTGCTGGAGACTTTGGAGGATCTGGGAGAGGAGGAAACGGGAGCTTTAACAAATTAGCAAGCCTGGACGATCTTCTCCCACTTCACTTTCAACATCTGAGATATCTTCTATGTTCTGCTGTGAATAAAATATTAGTTTATGAGATTTACAAATTACTGCATTCCGTTTTTATTTAATGTTACACGGCATCCCAACTTTTTCCCACATTCCTTATTCCGAGCCTCACTAATCATCTCCCTCTCTCAGAGTTACACGTCTACCCGGGTCCTCCCTTTGGCTTTCAACACCCACCGCTTTTAAATAAACTCTGTTCCAACTCTGATTCTCCCCGAGTCCTGTGTCTGCTCTTTGGACAGTTTTTGTGAGGCGGTTAGACACAACAAAAAAATTCTAAAAGAAAAACCTGACGGCTAAATATATTCAGAAAAGAAACGATTTAAAAAAGAATCTGAGAAAAGAAATCTGAGATTTTGCATATATTTTAATGAACAAAGAGAAAGTAATCAGATAAAACAATATATACACCAAAAAGTCTAGAACCATCTAAAAATCGAAATGTTCAGATATGAAGAACAAATTTGATATAGAAGAGAAGTTTTCATCAAAAAAATCTGAATGTTGATTAAAAGTCCACATTTCACATGTAAAGTCTTTGAGACAGAATTAAAAAAAAATGAACATTGTGGTGAATAATGAGGCAAAAAGTCAGATTTCTGAGATGAAAAATCAATAATTCAACATGTGAAAATGTCAGGAAGTCCAAATAAAGACAGAATGAACCAAACAAACTAACAGTGAAATACTGGGAGGATTTTCATGTTGAACATCAGGAACTTTCAGTCCAAAGCAGATGTTGTTAAAGTCCAATTATTGTTTGTAAAGGATCCTTTCAGTCCTCTTTGTGAGCGTTCAACAGCAACATTCAGCAACATTCAGCCATCAGGAATCAGCTCCAGTCCAGGTGTCCTTTCATCATCTAACAGGAAGTGAATGTGAGAAAGATCAGGATGAACCCCGGCTGCTCACCAGACCTCTGCTCATTGGCGCAGAATCAGTGAACATCTGTCAGCAGGTTGGAATCCATCTGGGCTGATGGCAGCTCGGTGATTCCTCTCTGATGTCACAGTTTGTCACATGTGCAGCAAACTAACTGCAGCTGACTTCAGCTGAATGGTCTCAGTGGAAGTCAGCTGCAGAGAAACACAACCTGCTGATACTCAGTGTGAAGCTTTGACTGGAAACACACAGAAAAACAACATCCTGGAAGAATGGCAGCTTCCATCTTTAAAGGACTGGAAGAGGAAGAAGTTTCCAAGGAATCATTCAGAAGAGTTTCAAACAGAAACTGACTGAGTCCATGAATCTGAAAAGGTGTTTCTGAGTGAAAGAGACAGACATGAACAGACTGAACTATCTGTTCAGCAGGGACTCTCTGACAGGAGGACACTCTGTATACTCAGCACAGAGACACTGAGGAACCAGGTGACCAGGCTCCAAATCCAGGATGCAGAGGTTCTTCAGTGAATGTGATGCTGAAGGTGTGGAGGTGGATCAGTGTGTCAGAGGAGACTCTGTAGAAGGACAGAGTGCCAGCAGGACGGTCCACATACACTGCTGCTCTGTTGGAGGAGGTGGAGGAGGAGGAGGAGGAGGAGGAGGAGGAGGAGGAGGAGGAAGAGGAGGAGGAGGAGGAGGAGGAGGAGGAGGAGGAGGAGGAGGAGGAGGAGATGGATGTTCTTCTGTTATTGTGACAGACAGAGTAATAACCTCCATCAGAGCAGCTCAGCCTCCAGGACTGATCATTCCATCCAAACATACAGTCTCCTCCTCTCCTCCTGATTCCTCTGTAACTCACTGATATATAAACGTTTCCTCTCCACTCGACCTCCCAGTAACAGCGACCAGTCAGAACATTTCTACACAGCAGCTGAGGTCTGTCATCAAACCTGTCTGGATGATCAGGATATGACTGAACCTGCTCCACACGTGTCACCTTCCTGTTGTTGTCAGACAGTTTTAGTTCTCTGTTCACTGTGTTTGTGTCGATTGTGAGTTGACAGGAATCTGAAGGAGAGAACAAACACAGTCCAGCTGCAGTTATTTATCTATCATCTGTTCACTTTGATCAATGAGTGATGGGACAGTGTGACGATGGCTGGATGTCATGAATCAGATGAAGAACACACTCACACTTCCTCAGACCTGGTGTCAGCCATCGTTCTCCAGCAGGCTCCACCCTGAAAGGAGGAGGGGGGTCAGAGCAGCACCGTCTCTTTCAGCATCAAACATGGACATTACATGGCTCTCACACACATTGTTCTACACTGAGAAAGGAACAGTCCAACATCTGGACACATCCACTGGAGTGGAGCATCTGGAAACTACAATGAGCAGAATCAACACTGACGCGTACAAAACTGCTTTATGGAAGTCACAATTTCAGCCGGAAAAGGGTGGAATGCTCTCTTCGGGTCGGGAATGAGATCCTTCCCCAAGTGGAGGAGTTCAAGTATCTCGGGGTCTTGTTCACGAGTGAGGGACGAATGGAACAGGAGATTGACAGACGGATTGGTGCGGCGTCTGCAGTGATGCGGGCTCTGCACCGGCCCGTCGTGGTGAAGAAGGAGCTGAGCCAGAAGGCGAAGCTCTCGATTTACCGGTCAATCTATGTTCCTACCCTCACCTATGGTCACGAGCTGTGGGTAGTGACCGAAAGAACGAGATCGCGAATACAAGCAGCCGAAATGAGTTTCCTCCGCAGGGTGTCTGGGCTCTCCCTTAGAGATAGGGTGAGAAGCTCGGTCATCCGGGAGGGGCTCGGAGTAGAACCGCTGCTCCTCCGCATCGAGAGGAGTCAGATGAGGTGGCTCGGGCATCTGGTGAGAATGCCTCCTGGACGCCTCCCCGGTGAGGTGTTCCGGGCCCGTCCCACTGGGAGGAGGCCCCGGGGAAGACCCAGGACACGTTGGAGAGACTATGTCTCTCGGCTGGCCTGGGAACGCCTCGGGGTCCCCCCAGAAGAGCTGGAGGAAGTGGCCGGGGACAGGGACGTCTGGGTCTCTTTGCTCAAGCTGCTGCCCCCGCGACCCGATCCCCGGACCAGCGGAAGATAATGGATGGATGGATGGACAATTTCTTCTTTCAGCCGTCTCCTCCTTTTCATCTCTTCACATATGAAGAACACTGTAAAAACTCCTGATCTGACCCAGAGCTGCAACCTTCTATCTGCCCTAAAGTCTGACTGATCTGCTTCTGACAGGAACATCCTCTGCACAGCAGCCTGCCTCAGATTCTTCACATTGTTTTCACTGTTGCTCTTTTTTCTGACTCAGCTGGGAAATGTTAAAGTGACTTCTTTTCCGTGCACATGAAGCTAAGTGACTGTCAGAGACAGTTTGAGGCAGGTTTTTAGCTGTGACAGCTTGTTTCCACACTGACCACTAACAGCTGCTTCATCATCACACTGAGGATTTGTTCCCTCACATTATCATTGCAGATCCTGCTGTTGTGAGGACAGCAACACATTTCAGAGGGATCAGCAGCATCAGCTCACCACACAGAACTTCCAAATCTTATCCAGTATTCATTTCCACTTTAAAGTGGAAAAGAGAACATCTTACGTCAGCTGAACTCCTCCTCTTGCTGTTTAGACATCCTGCCAACAGCTTTTTTCAAAAGGGTCTCAAAGATTTTGGAGTCAGACCTGTTACTGATGGTGAACTTGTCTTTAATGTCGGGTGTGTTTCCAGAGCCACTAAAAACAGCTGTAATCAAACCTCTGCTGAAAAAGGACAATCTTGACAAGACACAAATGAACAACTACAGGCCTATCTCAAATCTCCCATTTTCAAGTAAGATCATTGAAAAAGCGGTTTTCAACAGCTTAATTACTTTTTAAAACAAAATAACTGCTATGACACCTTCCAGTCAAGTATTAGACAGAACCACAGCACTGAGACTGCTCTGACCAAAGTGTTTAATGACATATGTCTGAATACAGACGGTGGAAAAATATCAGTCTTAGTTTTACTAGATCTCAGTGCTGCATTTGATACAGTTGACCACAATATATTACTGAAACTGGGCAGGACTTTCCGGAACTGTACTAAACTGGTTCAAAACATACTTGGAGAACAGGAAGTACTTTGTGTCAATAGGTAACTTTACATCTGAGCACACAAGAATCACATGTGGAGTTCCCCAAGGTTCCATCCTGGGACCTCTTCTGTTTAACATCTACATGCTCCCACTGGCACAGATTATAAAAAACAACAAAATAAACTACCATAGCTATGCAGATGACATGCAGATATATATTACAATGTCACCAGGAGACCGAGGCCCTGTACAGGCTCTTGGTAAATGCATTGAGGAGATTAATGACTGGATGTGCCACAACTTTCTCCAGCTAAACAAAAACAAAACTAAGGTAATTGTCTTTGGAGCCAAAGAGAAACGATTACAGGTCACCACAGAAGAACTTCAATCCATACACCTAGAAACTACCAACCAGGCCAGAAATCTCAGACCTCAGACTCAGACCTAAATTTGGATAAACACATTAAGGCAGTAACAAAGTCAGCCTACTATCACCTTAAGAATATATAGAGGTTAAAGGATCTGATGTGTCAGCAGGACCTGGAAAAACTAGTCCATGCATTCATCTTTAGTCGGCTTGATTACTGTAACAGCATCTTTACAGGTCTGCCTAAAAAGTCAGTTCGACAACTGCAGCTTATTCAGAACTCTGCTGCTTGAGTCCTCACTAAGACCAAAAAAGTGGACCACATCACTCCAGCTCTGAGGTCTTTACACCGGCTGCCTGTCCATCAGAGGATAGACTTTAAAGTTCTGATGCTGGTCTATAAAGCTCTGAATGGTCCAGGACCAGAATGCATCAGTGACCTCCTGACCCAGTATGAACCTTCCAGACACCTCAGGTCATCTGGATCCGGTCTTTTATCAGTTCCCAGAGTCAGAACCAGACATGGAGAAGCTGCATTCAGCTTCTATGCTCCACATGTCTGGAACAAACTCCCAGAAAGCCTCAGATCAGCTGAAACACTCAGTGTATTTAAGTCCAGGTTGAAGACACACCTATTTTCAGCTGCGTTTGAATAAAGCTTGAAACTTAATCACATTTTAACTACTGATTTCATATTGTTCTGATTTTATCTATTTTTAATTTTAATTTTTTATTATTTTCTTATTTCTTTTTAATGCCTTCTTGTGATTTTATATAGCTGTAAAGCACTTTGAATTGCATTGTGTATGAATTGTGCTCTATAAATAAAATTGCCTTGCCTTGCCTAAAGTGCAGTCACATCATCAAGCTTCCATTTAGTCCAACATCCACTCTGTTATTGAACCTGATTGATAATCTGATATATATATGATCAAGCAGTTTTTCAGCATCTATCAGATCTGCTGCCTGGACAAGATGAGCTGCAGCAACTTCATCTGCTCAAAGATCTCTATTCAAAGCCAGAGTGTCACAAAGCTGATATCCAAGATGGCAGCACGTCCCTCTGTCTGTTCGTCTGTTACCTTCATATTGATCAGGTGTTTGCAGGTGATTGAACTAAACAGATAAATGCTGCAATGCCACTCGTGTGCGATGTTACACGGAGCGCTGGCACCAATAGAAGACAACATGGATGAAAGAGTTTGGAGGGAATGAGCGTTCAGGACCAAAATATTTATGATTATTGCGGCGTATAAACTTAAAAACCAATACAAACGCCGCGGCCGGCTAAGACATGAGGTTTTACTACTGAAGACGCGTCACGCAGATCTATTGCATAAATGGTGTTGTTTATTGCTCCATCTCACAAGCTTGTACGTAAAAGACAGACACTTACTTCCTTTTGATGCATTTCACGAGCTGTGCAAGGATGCCTCTGACAGTGCAGTTAATATTATGCTTACGTTTACGGTTACGGTCAACAAAAAGTTTTTCCCCAAGCTCACCCAGCCGCCATGATCCAAGCTCATCCCATCACAGCTGAGCTCACCTGCTCATTTAAAGGAAAAACACACCCAAAGTGCCACCCACAGACACTGGCGACAGCCTCCTGCTGACGTCATGCATGTGCAAACAAAAAATAGAATAATACAAAATAAAACAACTCAAAATAAATTTATGGCTCCTACATTGATGCTTAAATGTCTGTCTCATTTAAATGAATTTTCTGGGTCTGTTGCTGTGTTTCACCATCAGGAACCTCCAATCAGCAGGATTTATGAAGGAAACTTTACCTGAACAACAGGGGTTTATAAATCTTTGTGCTAAGCTAGGCTAACATGTCCTGGACCCATCCTTGTAAATGAATCAGGGTCAGAGGACCAAAAAGACGTTTCTGAAAATGAAAGACTGTTCCTTTAACATGCAGAGATCTGTCCAAACTAAATCAACTCTGACCAACAGACACTTCTCGTTGTTGTTCCTGCAGATGTTCTCCTTGCAGACCTCCTCTACAAATGGGTTAGGGTTAAAGGTAAAAAGGCTCCTACATGTGTGATTGTTCATGGAACACTCAGCAGGAAGCACAGGGCTGAGTGCAGGACAGAGAACATGTTCCCAGCTCTTCCTCCTCTATCAGACATTGTGAGGCTGCAGCAGGCCTCTCCATACCTGAGTGTGTGTGGATCCTTCAGTGCAGCCCTCAGCAGCTTCTCTCCTGAGGCTCCTGGATGGTTGTAGCTCAGGTCCAGCTCTCTCAGATGGGAGGGGTTGGAGATCACAGCTTCAGCCAGAGAAGCACAGCCTTCCTCTGTGATCAGACAGCCTGACAGGCTGCAGACACACAGAACAACAGAAACTCTGAGAGAACTGCTCTGAAGCTCAAGCTGGATGTCATCCAATGGTAACAACATTCTTAGAGAAAGATTCTTTTCATCATTTTGCTCCAGTAACAGTTTCAGATAAAATGAGAAGAAAATATAAACAATCTTCTGTGACAAACAAAGAGGAAACATGGCAGCAGTGAATGAAAAATCTGGATGAAAAGAAAACCTCTGAGAATAAAAACTTTAGATTATTGTGAATATTTCAACATTTCACTCTTCACTGAACTCTGCACACCTCAGACTTCCAGCACACCCCAGAGTCCTGTCATCTCCTCAAATATTCTGATGACTCTGCAGCTGCTGGCTGTATCATGCACAGTTCCTCCACATTTGAGTTGAGCTTTGCTCACAGCCTGACTGGAGCATTAACTGGAACACCTTCCTTATAACTGTTCACATGCAGAGGAGCAGAATCCAGTTACTGACTGAAGTCTGTCTGACGCTGCAACTCTGCGGCCTGAGTGAGAACATCTCATTGTTGGATATGTTCCCAACAGAGCACTTTGCTCTCAGGCTGCAGGTTTACTTGTGGTTCCCAGAGTTTCTAAAAGCAGAATGGGAGGCAGAGCCTTCAGTTATCAGGCCCCTCTCTGTGGAACCAGCTGCCAGTTTGGCTTCAGGGTACATGTAAGTACAGCTGAACTCACTGTACACCTGTTGTCTTTAAGTTACTTGAATGGTGATTTTATTACATGCTTTAAGTGACCACCAGCTGACATGTAGTCTTAATGGGCTGATTTTCAGTCACACTTTCAAACTGTGACAAAAACCCAGAAAAATCCTTGAATGAGAGCAGCTTTATTGGGAATTCAGCTGGATTAATATACACCTACACTTTACTGTTTTTACTAAAAGAAACAACAAGAAGGAACATCCACAGAGCACCTCGGTCCATCTGAGCCCAGCTGAGCGTACACGTGATTTCATCCTCATCTACATTATCTGGAGTGTTAGTGTAGTTTGGAGAAGTTTGTTTTCATACAGTCCTTACCTGAGAGTTTCCAGTCTGCAGTTTGGACTCTTCAGTCCATCAGAAAGCTGCTTCACTCCTGAATCCTGCAGGTTGTTGTTACTCAGGCCCAGTTCTGTCAGGCTGGAGGACTGGGAGCTGAGAGCTGAGGACAGAGCTGCACAGCTTCTCTCTGAGAGCTCACAGCCACTCAGGCTGAGGAGGGAGAAAATACATTAATTAATCAATCAAATAACCTTTATAGAATTCTGTTTCCCATTTGGTTTTGTTTATTTGTCCGTGGAAATAAAGTAAAAAAATGATAGAATAAAAGAAGTTAAACAGTTTTTTAGAGTTTCTCATCCTCAGACATGACAAAACAGACATTAAAATAAATCCACACTTCAGTTCAGAGTGAAGACATGCAGCTGTCTGTGTGGAGCTGTTTTTCAAGAGCTTCTAGCTGTAAAATATTATTTTTTGTGCCATATTAAAAATTAGAGTCAGACTTGGTGAGGAGCTGGGACTTGGAGATCCAGATTGTAGTCACCTAAAGGCATCTATTTATAAAAATCACACTTTCCAATGAGCTCAAACATGTCTTATTTACTTCCAGTAACACTTAGAAGGATTCTGTCTGTTTGGGAAATAAATTCAGCTTCTGATTCACTAAAGGATGATGTGGCTTTGTCGCCACACATCTGTCTAATTCACAGTCGCCTTCACAAAGGAGGTTCACCTCAAACCAAATAACCAACCAAATATCATCCCTTTGCCCCAGTGCAGTGTGTTATTTATTTTCCTTTTTTATTATCTTTTTTGTTGTATTTATTTATTTATCTTTCTTTCTTATATGATTTATGGGGTGACTGGGTCTGGGTCCGAGTCTTGCTGACCTCTGGCCTGCTTGCGCTGTTCCTGGTGGGGGGGGGTATTGCCTCTCCCCGCTGCTTGTGGCCTCACCCACCTGTGGGCACGTCTTGACTCCCAGGGCGCTTGCCCACTGCGCTTGGCTTTCTAGGGCGCCTGGCCCTCTTGGGTGTTGGGCGGGGCCTCTGCCGGGGGGTTTGGTGGCGCTCGGGCTCGCGGGGGCCAGTTCCGGTGCGTGGCCCATGTCTGGGTGGCGGGGGCCTGGCGGGGCTGGTAGGCTGCCACCTCTGGTCACCGGGGGGCCTCTGCCCGATGCTTGTGGGGGCTCTGTCCGGGAGCTTCCTCTGCTGTCTTCTGGGGGGATGCGTGGTCGTCCCTATGATGGGCTTCCCGGTTTCTGTGCTCCTTGGGGGCTGTTGGTGGCCTGGGTCTGGGGGCCCTCTTGGCCTGCTTCTGATTGCTGATATTTAAGCATGGTTATTATGTGGGACTATCTATGTGTATTGCATGTTCATGCACACACACACACACACACTCATTAGCCCAGTAGCATGCTCACAAAGCAGTTGTTGTGCTGTCCTGTGGTTTAAGGTCACCTGTGTATTATATGAGATTGCTGCTGCTTGTGTTTTTGGTTTGTTTGTTTGTGTGTTTGTCCTCTGCTTGTCTGCTTACAGGTGCTCCTGGTGCTTCTAAGGCTGGATTCCCCACAAAAGCAAGAATTGTCTTCAATTTTATTTTACAGGTGGAGCAGCTGGTTGTCTGATTTTTCATTGTTTTTTATGTTTGTCTCTTCATGTTTCTGTTCCTTTTTTTCCCTTCTTCGCTCTCCCTCTCTCTTTGTCCCCCGGTCCGGTTCGGCATAATCACTTCATGTTAAATATTGTAACAAAAATAAATAAATAAAAATGAGGAGTTGATGGGAATAAAGGGGAGCTTTACATTCATAAAGCTTCCCTTAGCATAGCAAATGTGTTTGGCACAAACGGTATTCAGATTACAATTCTGCTGCCATAATGCTGGACAGGACAAGGGTAAAAAAAAAAAAAGAAGAAGGATTCTGTCTGTTTGGGAAATAAATTCAGCTTCTGATTCACTAAAGGATGATGTGGCTTTGTCTCCACACATCTGTCTAATTCACAGTCGCCTTCACAAAGGAGGTTCACCTCAAACCAAATAACCAACCAAATATCATCCCTTTGCCCCAGTGCAGTGTGTCCACATTTAAAGGTTTTATGCACTATTTTAAAGGAAAAAACTGCTCATATTTCTGTAAAGTAGTTTACTTTGGGTATGTGATGGATCTGTGTTTTAGGACAAATCTACAGGAATGGAAAGGAGTTAAAGTAAAAGAGCAGTTTAGCATTTTTCTTTAAACTGTGTGTGTTTTATTTCATTATCAGAGTTATAAGAGTTATTTAAGCCAGATAATCAAAGGGCAGAACAGATCAACCTGTTTCATTGATCAAAGTACCTGGAAGCTGCTTTTTAATGCAATAACCCAGAATTATATCAGCTCTCACCTGGAAAGTTCATGAATCCTTACCTGAGAGTTTCCAGTCTGCAGTTTGGACTCTTCAGTCCATCAGAAAGCTGCTTCACTCCTGAATCCTGCAGGTTGTTGTTACTCAGGCCCAGTTCTGTCAGGCTGGAGGACTGGGAGCTGAGAGCTGAGGACAGAGCTGCACAGCTTCTCTCTGAGAGGTTACAGCCACTCAGGCTGAGGAGGGAATGAGATGGAAGGAAATAACTTGATCCATTAATCAATCAAACTACATTCATATTTGATAAGTGGAAGAATTCTGTTTCCCTGTTTGTTTCTGTTTATTTGTTAAAGACATTAAAGTGTGATGGAAGATGTCTACATGTGCCGTCTTAGCTCAGTAGATGGAGAAACTAAAAGATGTATCTGCTGCTTTTATTGGCTCATCCTGTGATCAGATCAGCTCAGCAAAGAATACCATGTGAGCAAAGCATCTTCTCACACTAACAGTCAGCTGTTTCTCCAGCACCAAAGTGTTATCTGGCCCAGCTCAGCTGTGGCTCTGTAGCTGCAGCCTTTGTCTGTCACTCTGCAGACTGACATGCTTTCTGTAGGACTGACGGACCTTTCTACCAAGAAATTAATACATGAATGACAACATGTTTTTCTCTTTCTCAGACTCAAGACTTAAAAAGTTTCCACAGAAGAGTAAGTTAAATAGCACAAACTGAATTTTGGTTACTTTGTTAAAGTTTCTCATGTTGAAAACAGACAGTAAAACTAAATCTACACTTCAGGACGTACTGAACACATGCAGTCAGTGTGAGTCTGACGAGTCTGGGGAGGAAACATCAGATAAAAACAACATATCCAGAGTCAGAGAAGCTTTATTGACTTATTGTTAGAGTTAGTTAAGCCAGATAACTACTTTAACTAATAAGATGGGAGCAAATAAAATGATTAATTAATCCATTAAACAAATTAATTATAAAATTGATAAATAACTGCCACCAAGTTCTTCCTCAGAGGAACTGCTGAGTTTCTATTTCCAACAAAGTATCATCTCACATCACTTGTAAGATGATATTTTGTTGTGAACTGACACTTCATAAATAAACTGAAGTTCATTTGAAACTGAGTTTAACGCTTATTCTGCTGTTTTTCTCCAGTTAATAAGTAAACAATGTATTTATAAAGAAATATATCTGTGTTTGTACTCACAGAGCTTTGTTGGAGGCTTTGACCACTGGCAGCAGCCTCAGAAGAGCCTCCTCTGAAGCAGAGTACTTCCTCAGGTCAAACACATCCAGATCTTTTCCTGATGACAGTAAGATGAAGACCAGAGCTGACCACTGAGCAGGAGACAGTTTATCTGTGGAGAGACTTCCTGAACTCAGGGCCTGTTGGATCTCCTCCACCAGAGAACGATCATTCAGTTCATTCAGACAGTGGAACAGATTGATGCTTCTCTCTGCAGACAGATTCTCACTGATCTTCTCCTTGATGTAATCGACTGTTTCCTGATTGGTCTGTGAGCTACTTCCTGTCTGTGTCAGCAGGCCTCGTAGGAGCCTCTGATTGGTCTGCAGGGAAAGACCCAGGAGGAAGCGGAGGAACAGGTCCAGGTGTCCATTTGGACTCTCTAAGGCCCTGTACACAGCCCATTGATTGAGATAATTCAGATCAATGTCGGTTGTTTCTTCTTGTTCTTCATCTTCTTCCATCAGGTTGAGTCCAGAGTTGATGAAGGTCAGATGCACATGAAGAGCAGCCAGAAACTCCTGAACACTCAGATGGATGAAGCAGAACACCTTCTCCTGGTACAGCCCTCTCTCCTCTCTAAAGATCTGTGTGAACACTCCTGAGTACACTGAGGCTGCTGAGATATCGATGCCACACTCTGTCAGGTCTGATTCATAGAAGATCAGGTTTCCTTTCTGCAGCTGCTCAAAAGCCAGTTTTCCCAGAGACTCAATCATCTTCCTGCTCTCTGGACTCCAGTGTGGATCTGTCTCAGCTCCTCCATCATACTTGAGCTTCTTCACTTTGGCCTGAACCACCAGGAAGTGGATGTACATCTCAGTCAGGGTGCTGGGCAGCTCTGCTCCCTCTCTGGTTTCCAACACATCCTCCAGAACTGTAGCAGTGATCCAGCAGAAGACCGGGATGTGGCACATGATGTGGAGGCTTCGGGATGTCTGGATGTGGGAGATGATCCTGCTGGCCTGCTCCTCATCTCTGAATCTCTTCCTGAAGTACTCCTCCTTCTGTGGGTCAGTGAACCCTCTGACCTCTGTCACCATGCCAACACAGCCAGCAGGGATCTGATTGGCTGCTGCGGGTCGTGTGGTTATCCAGAGGCGAGCAGAGGGAAGCAGCTTCCCCCTGATGAGGTTTGTCAGCAGCACATCCACTGAGGTGGGCTCTGTAGCATCAGTCAGGGGCTCCTTGCTGTGGAAGTCCAGAGGAAGTCGACACTCATCCAGACCGTCAAAGATGAACACAACCTGGAACTGTTCAAAGCTGCAGATTCCTGCTGCTTTGGTCTCAGTAAAGAAGTGATGAACAAGCTCCACCAAGCTGAACTTTCTCTCTTTCAGCACATTCAGCTCTCTGAAAGTGAATGGAAACATGAAGTGGATGTCCTGGTTGGCTTTGCCTTCAGCCCAGTCCAGAGTGAACTTCTGTGTTAAGACTGTTTTCCCAATGCCAGCCACTCCCTTTGTCATCACTGTTCTGATTGGTTCATCTCTTCCAGGTGGGCCTTTAAAGATGTCTTCTTGTCTGATGGATGTTTCTGCTCTGCCTGCTTTCCTGGATGCTGCTTCAATCTGTCTGACCTCATGTTCATCATTGACCTCTCCGCTCCCTCCCTCTGTGATGTAGAGCTCTGTGTAGATCTGATTCAGAAGGGTTGGCTTTCCTGCTTTAGGAATCCCCTCAAACACACACTGGAACTTCTTCTTCAGAGCACATTTAACTTTACGTCCACAAAGATCTGAATGAAGACAAGAAATAACATCAGTAAACAGACATTTCAACCCTGTACAGAATGAGTATCTGAGCATCTGCTGTTCTGTGTGCTGAGACATCAGTAAATGTGTCATTTATCCAGCAGGTTAAACCTTTAGAGAAATCCTCTTACTGCTCTGCAGACGGTCAGCCAGCTCCTCCTGCTTCATTCTCCTCAGGAAGTGAACTGTGATCTTCACTAATGCCTCTCTGCTGCTCCTCTGCTCTTCATCCTCACCCTCCCTCTGACTCTCTAAGCATTCTGGGTAATCTGGACTCAGAGCCTTCTGCATCTTCTTCAGCTCCTCCTTCACAAAAGTGAGCATGTTGTCCTCCAGCAGCTGGAACAGAAAACTATATGAATGAGCCAATCAGACTGAAACCATGGAGCCAAACATCAGATCCATGTTGGACTCACTGACAACCCACTGGCCTACAGAGTGCAGCATGGAGATGGCTGTGAGCAGAACAGATGGGAAAGTAGTTGTTGTACATGTACAGACCATAAATATGGAGTCCAGCTGTGTTTGATGCTGCTGGGCAGACGGACCACTGGGACCCTCTGAGCTCTGCTGGTCCACTCTGTGGAGGAATCATGAAGATTAAGATTAGATTTATTGTTATCTACATTACAGGGAACATACACAGAATTTCTCCTCCACTTTTAACCCATCCAGGTTAGCACCTGTTGAACACACACAGGGTCACACCTTCATAGAGACAGATGCCATATACACTGGAATCACAGCACCTGGGGAGCATGGGGGTACAGTGCCTTGCTCAAGAGCACCTCAGCTGTGGCAAGGAGGTGGACACCCCTCCAGTTGCTAGTTCACCAAACTTTTTTTGAGTGGGAATCGAACCACCAACCTTCTGGTTATTGGACGACTGCTGTGTTGGTGGAAAACATCCAACACACACCGCTTCACATATGAACATAGAAATGGATGTGAAGCCGAGCTGAGCTCACATTAAACACATGTTGGAGTAAAAACTGTTCAAACTGACTCTGCTGCATTTTACTCTGTTACAGCATTTACACTCAGCTCACCTCTGAGGGGATGGATGTTGGGCTGATTTGAAGTCAATAGGACGACTCATCGACCGGTCACTCTTCATGGACACACAGCTGGGTTCAGGCTCAGCTCCAGGTTCAGGTCCAGGTCTGAGTCTCTGATGGATCCTAACAGAGAAACACTTGTTTCATTCAAACTAAAGTATCAGTGATGGTGTTTGAGTCTGCAGTGAGACGGCCTGTCAGAGAGTCAGTGTGGCTGCGTGTACACCAAGAGCGACCTACGCTGCCTGGTAGCGGAAGTAGCTGGAGAAGCTTCGCTTCAGAATTTGCTTTGGTAGCTCGTGACGTCACATTTTAGAATGTTCAATTTTTAAAGGCCCTGCGGCTGTGCAGCATCCCCGCGAAAAAGAACAAATGAGGAAAGAGAGGGCAGGGACACGAATAAACGTGTTGTTATTTACAATTTGTTATACAAGATATACATCACGTTACAAATTATGTAAAACTACATTAGGTACACCTGAGAAGAGCAGGAATAGATGAGGCAGCTGTGAAAAATAAACTAAATTCGAAATAAAATCCGAAATAAATCCGAAATAAAACTTAATTGCAGTGAGAAAGGTAAGCGTGGGGTTACTACACTATTGTATTGAAGCACTTGACACGGCAATTGCAACAGTCTCAAGGCTGATTTATGCTTCAGATGCAAAGCCTCTGACGCTCGGACGCATAGCCTCTGCGAGCGTCAAAATCTTGACCACTCCCCCACGCAGAGGCTCTGCGCGCGTTCTCGTGCACCCAGAGCCCGTCTACGGAGAGCCTTGCCACTCTCCGTAAGCCCCATTGTATCGAACTTGGTTGCAGTCCCACCAGAATTCCACTGGGGGTGATCGATCGCGGGCGAGTCCAGAATGAATGGGGGTCTATAAGGCTAAACGGCTAAATATATTTATTTCACCTGCTTGTCGTTGAAACATCACATATTTTATTCTAGATTCAGCAAGTTCAATATAGATTATAGGTCGAAAGTCGAATTAATGAGTATTTATGTCCTTTCGATTTCTTTCAGTTTGGGTCGTTGTTGGCCATAACATGCTAGCATTCTGCTAATGAATGCTGATTGGTCAGTGACGGACATGCGACTGATTACGACCAGAGACCCCGCTTGATGGCAGCTGAAGCCAAAGCAGTGGATGTCCAGAATGGAATATGAAACAGAATCTTAAGGAGGACCTTCCCGCTATTGATATTTAAGTTAATATTTGTGTATAGTAACTTATTTCTTCCTGCGGGCACTTTTGTTTTCAGATCGTTATATATGTATTGTGAAAGTACATGGGTATAAATGGAATTTGAGTCTCCTATTCGTGTGTTCAACGTGTCAATATACATGGTTTAGTATTACGACCTTAAAAAGTACAGTAAATGTCCCGCTCAATAATATTAAACAATCGTTTTTATTCCGCCATTCGGAATAAAAGATAAAATGCCTCGCAAGTGTGCAGTTATTAATTGATCAAATAGTGGTAAAGGATGATCCTTCTTTTCATTCCCAAAGGACGAAAAAAGGTAACGTTATAGCTCCTGTATAAATGATCATAGGCTACCTGACTTATTAAAGGGCTGCACCTGGGACTTAAGGTTTTTTAGGACTTAGCTTATGCCATTGCACATATGGAAAAGTGTCTTCTCATTAATTTCTAATCATCCGATGATTTTCAGAGATAGGGTTTGTTGTAAGCCATTGAATTTAATTTGAATTAACCACCTGCCCTATGACACAGTGGGGTTACACATAAGTTACACAAGTTCCTTAAATGAGGAATATAGTCTTGGCGACATCATGAGCTAACACAGATTGAGAGTCACATTGAAACTGCAACGAGGCAAGTTTATGTTTATGTTCCATTAGACATTCTCTGCAGTGACTCAGAACTTGCCGTAAAGCAGAACGTACGCAATCTGTAACGTCATCACCATTTTTGAACGGCTTTTTAGAACAGATGAGTGAACTTCAAAAATGCAATATTCAGCCGAGTGTATTTTTTTAGGCCCCCCTTTTGAATGCAACTTTCAAATTACTTGACAAAAAATTATATCCTGAGAAAAGTGGATTTTTAGGGTGCAACCCCCATAGACCCCCATTCATTCTGGACTCGCCCGCAAGCGCCCTCACATGGACAGAGACACCATTTCAGAAACCGGAAGTTACCGAGAGTGGCAGTTCTCTTCCATTAGACATTCTCTGGTGCACCTCAGAAAAATCCTGAAATCAAAAATTACACTTCCTGAATCTATTTCTAGAGATATGGTAACTTTTGGAGTGTTATTGGAAAACAAAACTATAGAACTCTGTTGTAACCTTATTTTTTGTTTGGCCAAATTTTTTATTCATAAACAAAGAGTGCTAAGATCATCCCCAGTCTTTAACATATTTTTATCTGAATTTCAATTATATTTAAAATCTCTGAAATATATTGAATCATACGAAGTCCTGATGGAATTTTTGATTGAATTGCCCACCAATGTATGTCAATCCTAATATACAAATCCCCTTGCTGTAAAAAAAAAAAAAAAAAAAAAAAACGTCGGACGGACGCAAACCCACGCAGAGCTCAGGCGGAAGTGCGCAGACAAAAGCGGCTGTGATTGGTCCTTGGTATGCCTTTCCGGTTGTCTGTGTGGCTTCCTCCTTTGCATTTTTGCCAACTCCAATAAAAGAAGCTGTTCTTCTTCGATGTCGAGCAACTCCAGATCCATATCTTGCATACACGCCATTGTTGTTTTGAAAGATAAACACTTCCGCCACAGATTCTATAATACTAGGCTGTGCTTCCGCCAGTGCCGCCGAAGTTCTCGCGAGTTCTCGAATACTTTTGGGGGGAAACTGCTGTGCGTCCCTAGAAATTCCAGACCGAGGTTGCAGAACCATAACATGAAAAGTGGTTCGCGACCAGAGCAAAGCAACACGTCAAGATGATAGAAGCAGAACTATAATCTGCCCTTCAGGATTAAACGACTCTTGTTTGGATAGGAACCAAAGTTTACACGTCTGTTTCCGCGAACCTCGCGGATTGTCGGACCCCTACAATCTGTGGATTGTCATTGGTTTTCGCCGAACCGCGTCATAGCTCATTACCATAAAGTTGGCTTGAGTTTAATAGCTGGAATCCGCTCTGGTCGCCCAGTTAGCTCTAGCCTGGGTGCCAGCCGAACTTTAGCCCCGCCCATAAAAGTTTTGGTCGGGAAGTTCGGTCTGGCTCTGCTCAGTAGTGAAATCATTATGCCCGACCAAGAATTGGTCGGACCAATCAGATTGCCAGGGCGGGCTTTATACGATGATGGACAGATGATCAACAGGGACATTATCGACTACGTCAGTAAAGAGCTGACGTAGTCTGGCATCGAGTCTGTTCTACAGGATCTCCACATTGCATTCATTTTGAAAGACGAACAGAGGAACGCGATAAAGGCTTTCATCGATAGAAAAGATGTTTTTGCCGTCCTTCCTACAACAAGTGTGTGTCGCTTAATCTACGTCACATACTACGTTGCTCTGATTGGTTGTAGGTCTATCCAATTGAGCGAAGAGGCATTTTTTCTCCTGGTTCGGTTGAAACACGCCCCATACCCAAATCTCTATTGAGCGGTATCAGACTCACATTCTGACTAGAATCGTGAGTATGACGTAGTCAGGCTAAGTTAGCTCACCCTCCATAGAGAAATAATGATTTCCGGCGCTCCGGTAGCGTAGGTCGCTCTTGGTGTACACGCAGCATCAGTGTGGCTGCTGTGGAACAATGTTACAGCTCCCCCTGGTGGCAGCTCTGTTATCTTACAGAGCTCAATGCTGATAAACACACACACTCTGAAGCTTTTAACCCTCAGATTCAGACCAATCACCAGCGACCCTCAGATGCTGTATTTTACTCTGTTACAGCATTTACACTCAGCTCACCTCTGAGGGGACGGATGTTGGGCTGATTTGAAGATAAGAGGATGCTCCATTGACCGGTTGCTCTTAAAGGACACACAGCTGGGTCCAGGTTCTGCTTCAGGTTCAGGTTCAGATTCAGGTTCCAGTGTCTGATGGATCCTGATAGAAAAACATTACAGGTCAATGATGTCAAAGCTGAATGCATTTTAAGTTAAATATCTTAATCATGTATTTTACTTTTTGTCAGATGAAAAGATTATTTTGAAATTAATCAAATCTTCCTTTGACCGGTCGCTCTTAAAGGACACACAGCTGGGTTCAGGTTCAGGTTCAGGTTCTGGTTCAGGTCTCTGGTGGATCCTGATGGGGAAAAAATGCTTTTCAGCCAGCATGCATGATATACTTAATAACCTCTAAATCAATGACCTGATGTTAACTTACTCTGCTTTCGAGGCCTGTAAGCTGAAAAGTGGGAGATCCTTCTGCAGTTTGCTCTGTGAGGACCCATTCCTGGATCCAGGTCTCTGTCCCTTCCTGTGAATAAAGGAGGTTTGGTGATGTGAGCACTGAGCTGGGACATGGAGAAGAGTCATGGACAGTTAGAGATGGTCACCTCACCTCTGAGCTTTGCTCTGGCTCTCATGTTCCCCACACAGAGAGGTTTCAGTGTCCTCACTCTGATCCATGCTGCTGAACTCACATCAGCTCACACACACTTTCTACCTTCTTCTGCAGAGGAAACACACATCATTCATCTGCACATCAACCCACATCCTCCTCTCCATCATTTATGTAAAAAGATCAGCTGCTCCTCTGATTGGCTCCGATTCTCTGTTCCACACCAGTCTCTATGTGTGCACGTCGTGTAAGGCAATATTTGAACCTTATTCTAAATGAAAACGTCCTGTATTAATATTCCCTGTTCCAGAGCATAGTCCGTTCAGTGACTCACTCCCAGCATTAGCATCCTCAGGCCAAACCGTTCAAAACAAACAAAACCCTGATCTGTAAAACAAGCTGGAAGCAAGAGATGGCCTTCTTAACCCATTTAGGCCTAAAACGGCTGGAAAAGAATGCCTGTAAAGATTTCAGAAAGACCCCCTAAAACCTGAAGTTTTTCTGGAAATTCAGCAATTGTGTCAACGCCTACTAAATGATTGATTTCTCAGCCTCTGTAGCAGATAGAAACAAAATTCAAAAAGTATTTGAGAGCTTACACCTGTGGCTTTCTTTGGAAATTGAGTTTATTTACACACACCTTCACGAAAATAGAAAATGTAAAAAGTAAAGTGCAGGAACAGCACTATTTTCAATAAAAAAACAGTAATAAAATTAAATTAAATTTGATATTTAAATTATTTATCTATTTATTTTATCGCCAGTAATCTCTGGCGATAAACCACAGAGAGGTTTTAGTGTCCTCACTCTGATCCATGCTGCTGATCTCACATCAGCTCACACACACTTTCTACCTTCTTATGCAGAGGAAACACAGATCATTCATCTGCACATCAACTCACATCCTCCTCTCCATCATTTATGTGAAAAGATCAGCTGCTCCTCTGATTGGCTCAGATTCTCTGTTTCACACCATCCATCCATCCATTATCTATACACCGCTGAATCCGTCGATCGGGTCGCGGGTGGGCTGGAGCCTATCCCAGCAGTCAATGGGCGAGAGGCGGGGTACACCCTGGACAGGCCGCCAGTCCATCGCAGGGCCACATAGAGACAAACGAGACAAACAACCATGCACGCTCACTCCTAAGGACAATTTAGAGATGCCAATCAACCTAACATGAATGATTTTTCGGACAGTGGGAGGAAGCCGGAGTACCCGGAGAGAACCCACGCATACACGGGGAGAACATTCAAACTCCACATAGAAAGGCCCCAGCTGGGTGTTGAACCTGGAACCTTTTTGCTGTGAGGCGACGGTGCTAACCACCACACCACTGTGCTGTTTCACACCAGTTTCAGTTTAATCATTATTGTCATTAAATGTGTTTCTCAGCAAAGTGATGCTATAGAATAAAAGAGATATTTTAAATGAATACATGCAATAAAAGGTCAAAATTAACCAGAAAACTTTTCAAAACTCCAGTTCCAGTAATTTGACTCTTCATACAGAGAAACTTATATCAGAGACGCCACTTAAACCTGTTTTTCAGGTGATGTTTTCAACAGATTTTCAAAAGAAAAGTATAAAAAAAACCATCTCTAAGATACTTGAAAAGGTCACAAGAGAAACAATTTTCAGCTAATCTCCAGATAAATGACGTGTTGTTGCAGCTCTAATTCAGCGACACAATAAAGCAGATGTAAAACATGCTGAAATTTAAGTTTGTTTGTGGGATAAAGAGACATTTTTAAAGACGGGAAAGTGAACACACAGACACAAAGATGGAATTTAAAAAGCTTGAAAAACCTGTCTGACTCACTGAGTTACACAACGAGAAAGCCACACCTCCATCCAGGGTGTTACCTTTAGTCTTTAAGAGATAAACAGCAGAGAGTTTCCGTGTCTGACTTCAGTGGAAGAAACCGCAGTTATCCCCACAAATTAAAACACAATGTGATTTATTTTGGCAATAAAACCATAAAGAATATGTTTCTAACAACAATTTAAATGATAATCATGCAGATTTTTCTTCAAAGTTCTTCGAGTGATCAAACTGGACCTGAAATAAGAAGTGAACATGTTCCCCAAACATTACAGAGCAGAAACAAACAGGAAGGTTACTGAAGACAAAGTTCAAACTCACAGTTTGTTCAAGCCAAGTGTTGAAGAAGACGACGCTCCGCTCCACAGACACAGGTGAGCTGCTTCCTGGAATCAGTCAGAGCTCTAACCCTGATGGGGGCAGGACAGGTAGGAGGGGGGGCAGGACAGGTAGGAGGGGGGGCAGGACAGGTAGGAGGGAGGGGCAGGACGGGTAGGAGGGAGGGGCAGGACGGGTAGGAGGGACGGGCAGCAACAGGATCAGATTTCATTTTCATCTGAGTTTAACAGCAGCTTGTAACCTTGTTGGGATTTGTTTTAAAATGAATAAACTTCATCAGTCTTACTCTCACTCCTGACTCCTATCAGCCATCATCTGCTTATTTCCTCCATCATGTCCTCACTGAGGAGTTATCTCATATTAGGGAGGGATCCCGATGGAGGTCAAAACGGTAACTGAGCATCTAACAGCCAGTCTGGGACTGGGAGGCATCCTGCTTTGGTATCAGGTAGACTGGTCATGTTGACTCTGAAGCAACAATCAGAGGGAGGGGGGAACATGCTCATTAATATCGCTGATGTTGGAAAGAAAGAGAGCATTTTCTTTCCATCTGAGCAGGACTGAAACAGGTGACCTGGCTGAGCATTCCCATAACAATTCCTTCTTAATTTTAAAGCTTTAAAAGTGTTCTGACACCTCTGATACTTGTGTTTCTCTGAGTCCACACTGCTTTCACACATAGCATGCCTTATCTCATGATGACTGTGTTTGTGGAGAGTAACACTTGTCCGCGGTGTACGAGCAGTGGGGATAGCTCTGCTGCATCTCCCCTCCTCCCCATTTCAGCTGCACTTTAGCTATCACAGTCAAATTACACAGCATGTTGCACACCCTTGGGTACGTGGGGCTCTTGATCCTGGGCTCGGCAGATAATTGACACACACATATCTGCACAAGTGTAACCAGTCTGAAACCTCTGCGTTGTGTTAAGGTTAGAACGAATGGAGACCACACCGCTGCTCTTTCGAAGGTGTTTATTTTCCTCCACCTTTCCTCACCGAACATCAGAAAAAAAGAGCCGCGATTACAATGACACAAACATTAGCACAAAAAAGGAAAACATGGAGCATATGACAAAATAAAATGACAAATATAAATGACAAAAAGGGAGCTTACCTTTCCTCACCGAACATCAGAAAAAAGAGGAAGAGTTTAGGAGGGACCGTGTCTTTTGTCACAGATGTTGCCCCCCCATGAAATAATGTACAGAAACCAAAAAAGAAAACAAAAGTTCCACCTGACTAGTCTTATAAATGTCATAAAAACAATTAAAAACAATAATTTACTGGAATTATACACAAGCCTAATTAACCCTTGTTACACAAGCATTCATTCACGTGCTGAAGATGTGGAGGTGGATCAGAGTGTCAGAGGAGACTCTGTAGAAGGACAGAGTGCCAGCAGGACGGTCAACATACACTGCTGCTCTGTTAGAGACAGAGGAGGAGGAGGAGGAGGAGGAGGAGGAGAAAGAGGAGGAGGAGGAGAAGAAAGAGGAGGAGGAGGAGGAGGAGGAGGAGGAGGAGGAGGAGGAGAAAGAGGAGGAGGAGGAGAAGAAAGAGGAGGAGGAGAAGAAAGAGGAGGAGGAGGAGGAGGAGGAGGAGGAGAAGGAGGAGGAGGAAGAGATGATTGTTTCTCTCTTATAATCTCTTATTTACCTCCATCAGAGCAGATCAGACTCCAGGGGGGTATTTTACGAAGCTGGCTTAGTGGAAAGCCTGGCCTTTCTCGCTACTTCTGGCTAAACTTAGAGAGAGTTCCGTTCCATGAACATGGCTTATTTGAATGCCCGTTGAGTAACCATGGTAACTTATGCTGCTGAACTAGCCTAAAGTTGAAGCTTAGCTTAGCTACATCTCAAAGAATGTCCGACCGGCTGAAACAGACTCCGGAAAGAAATGTTCACCTAGAATTCTGCGCTCCCGCAACTCATGTCTTGTCTAAAAAACGAAACAAAAACTGTGGTTATCATACTTTCACTGTCTCGAAAAATCAATCAGTCGGTGCCAGTGCAACTAAAGAAACGCAACTATACACACGTATTGAGCATGAAATTAAATGAGAGAGAACATGGTATTCATTAAAACTAATCAATACCTAACAAACATCCGATCTACACCCACGTAGGACCAGACTCAGAAAAATGTTAAGAGAGTCTGGCTGCAGACCTGCACTGTCAGGACCCACAGACCTGAACTGTCAGGACCCTGTTGCAGACCGTCACCTGCACTATGAGGACCGGAAGTTGATTCGAAGCCTTTCAAAATAAAAGCGTGTGTATCGGAAGCACGTATTTTTAAACTATTTTAAACGCTATATTTTTCAAGAGGTCCTCACAAATGAATTAATTAGTTAACAGTACGACATAAAATCTATCAATTCCCGGTCTATTGTTTTTATTTGTATTGTAAACTTTTGTTTGGTCACTGCACACATTTTCTCTTAGGCTCATATTCATAAGCCAACATCTCACAAGATGCCATAGGCCTATACTGTACATTTTATTGTATACTATAGAGTAAGTCACTGCTATTTCATTATCATTTCATTTTGACTTTATCGCACTGCTCTTTATATATATATATGTATTTGTTTCAATTAGTTTTTCTGTTGTATTATTCTGTATTTTTATCCTTAACCACCATAAATTTCATGTTTGGTTCTATGTCTATGCCAATTATGTTCTTGTGCTGCTGGAACACCTTAGTACCACTAAATAGTACCCTAACTCTTGATATCTACAGTATAATCTTAGTCAAATTATTAAGGGATCAATGAGAAAACATAAAAAGCACACCAAGTCACAACATGATCAAATGTTCTGTAGTGTTTATTCAGTCAAACATTCACAATATGACAAAAAATCTTTGTTTTTGTCGACTACCTGTTCACAAAATATAAACATATCGTTAATATTGTGAAATATCATTTTGAAAGGCTCCAGGATCGCTTCTCTTTCATCCTCGTCCAGTTCTTCGTTCCACAACCTCCCATACTGTAGAGCAGCCTCTGCCTGTTCCTCTTCCCCCATGCCCAGAACGTCAGGCAGGTCCAATCTGGCAGACAACAGTGGTTTGTTGGTCTCAGCCCACTCTGCTGCATGTCTGCAATTTTGAAGAATGCGATCTTCAACCGAGTCCTATGGAAAAGACAGAAAGAAAGATGTCTGTCCTATAGCTGCCACACCAACAGTATCTGACCAATAGATACTGTGCAAAAGCTTACGCCTTCCACTGGTGTGTCCACATCAGCAAGTCTGGCTCTCTTGGAGACCTCTGCCTGCTGCTCTTCTTCCTGAGTACTCAACTATTAATATGAATACATGCATTATACATACTTTATACTCTTACCTGAATTTGTAGTCCAGTTTTCTCTGTCCAGTTACCAGGATTTAGTGACTGGGATAGGTTTCTAAAAGACAGAAAGTGAGGTGTCAGATGTTCTTCACTGCAACCTACATTCCCTTCATTTTCCTTTTACCCTTTTACAAACCAAACCACAACCTGCCAGAAGTTAGTAGCGTTAGCTAATACTTATGAGTACAAACAAACAGACAAATACATTATGCTTACCTTTACATAAAATGCCACCTTTTGTATGTGCCTCTAAGTGGCTCTGCAGCTTGGACAATTTTGTTGGTTTAAATTGTAGGCACAGAGGGCAGTGAAACAGTTTGCAACATGACGTGCAGCGTTCGATTTTGGGCGTAGTGCCGGCGGTTGTTATTGAAATATGCATCTGTAAGAGACAAATAATGTCGTAATAAGTAAAACTAAATTGTATATATATATATATATATATATATATATATATATATATATATATATATATATATATATATATATATATAAATGGCGCATTTAAGTGAGCACTATCGATACGATAACAACGCTAAAGACTAGCCAAAAGTAAAAAAACCTGATTCTTTAAAATTAATATAACTTTACAGTATATAGTTATTGAAATATGCATCTGTAAGAGACAAATAATGTCGTAATAAGTCAAACAAAATTATACAAGTCAGCACTATCGATACGAAAAATGGCACATTTAAGTGAGCACTATCAATACGATAACAACGCTGAAGACTAGCCAAAAGTTTTTAAAAAAACACTGATTCTTTAAAATTAATATAACTTTAGATATAGTGTGCAACGTAACGTTCCAGTGAATAAAGACTGTTTCTGTTTCTTCGTATGAAAGAAAGAGTAGTTTTCACTCGACTTTTACTCACCTCGTCGTCTCCACAGTTCAAATGGGGAACGAAAAATACGTGCTCCTCACTTGTCGCTTCGGGTCCTCACAGTGCAGGTGACGTCAAAGTGCATGTCTGCAACTAAGGGTCCTGACAGTGCAGGTCATGGGTCCTGACAGTGCAGGTCTGCAGCCAGACCCCTCTCGAAAAATGGGGGACAACATGGGTGTGCCAGCTGCCTCTTTGGGTGGCACCGGCACACCCTGGCACAGCCGGGGCTGCGCCATTTGATCACATATATTCATTATACACTCACCGGCCACTTTATTAGGTGCACCTGTTCAGTTGCTCTTCAACACAAACAGCTGATCGCATGGCCGCATCTCAATGCATTTAGAAGCTGTGGCGCAAAAAAGGGGGATGCACTATATGCGGCGCATAGGGGCGCTGCACGAGAGAGGGGGGGGGGGGGATTTTATGAATCTACTTCAAATAGTCTCTCTTCTTTGCAACGTTTCTCTACAACGATGTTGTAGCGGACACTTGAGTTTCTGTAGGTTGTCTTTTAGGCGTGTTGAATGGGTTTTTTGGGGGTTCACTCCTCAGCTGCTGGACTCCTGTCTGCTCCTCCAAAGCGCTGAAACTTTCTGCTGTAGCTAACCCTTAAAAACATGGAGCCTCTTGTGTTGGTGCTTGTGGACAACTTTCCTGTTAGCTGGAACATTTCAGAGTTCTCCTCAGACTGGATTCAGTGGACATAAAGGTGTCTTTAACAGAGGGAACGAGGCTGCTCTGCTCTCTGGGTTCATCTCTGTGCTTCAGCCCGGCAGGAGCAGTCAATCAGGGGGCGGGGCTTGTTCCAAACGCTCAGCTGCTCTCCCATTGGTTATTGCTTGTGACGTCAGAGACGGACAGAGCTCCTACTGGCTCCTGAAGCCGGAGCAGCGGAAGTGTTTCTGGAGGAATGGCAGCAGAGCCGCTTGTAATGTTCACAGCTTCTGTTTGACACCTCAGAGTTTATAAAACTCATACAACACCATCAGAACACATGGTCACCACATGGACCTTTAGAAGTTCAGGCTTTCTAAACACACACATCAGTGCAATCCAGATGTTTTTCACATCTTTTCAGGGTTTCCTGCTTTGGCTTCATAACTCAGATGGAATCAGTCAGTGAGAAACACAGCAGGCTGTGAAAGAAAGTAAAGGTGTTCACCGAGGCTGAACCTGAGGGACGCATCACTGAAATGACTGAGTGTTACTCCCTTCAGTTGGAATCACCAACACAAGTCCTTCCTCTCATGCACGTGCATTTATTTGCACATGGCTGTGGTCAGTCATGCTGTGAGAACTAGAGAAATGAAAACAAACAAATCATAAAGTGAACTTCACAGGATACAAAGCCTTTCCAAAGAGAATAAACATTAAAGAAACATCTCCAGCACAAACAGCTCCCATAATGCGCTCCATTTGCTTGCAATGTGCCGTGTTTGCATGCAGTGAAACAGGTGATGTGAAAGCGTCGGTGCAGCATCTTAAACACGTGGGAACATCATGTGAACACCACTCTGCAGACCTCATTGGCCGCGTTAACTCAAGGGCAGCAAGAAAGGAAACTTCCAGCGTTGGGTCTCATCCAAATCTCCGAAGCCTTATTCAGCAGCTTCATGACGTCATCTTCAGAGTAATGTTGCGGAAATTTTAGTAAGGCACAGAGTCAGTTATTTTCTGAGGAGATAAGATGCTTTTAATAATATCTTGCAAGAGAGAACAACACAGAACAGAGTTCAGAGTTGCTCTGACTCTTAGACGAAAACAAGTCAGTTAATATACAGGTTAATACGTAGTCACTCCTTTGATATGTTCAAGACTTTGTCTATCTTTCCTCCCTTTCTCCAGCCAAGGCACCTCTGTATCGTGCCATCTTCCCTGTCAAACTCCTTAAAGTTGTTAAATCATAAGAGCACAATACCCTCATTGAAAGAGGGAGAAAAGAGAAAAACAAGTGTCTTAAATGAGTTATTACCGGGTGATACAGAGTAACACTCATACAATGTATATAGGAATTAATTTTTCCCTTACAGTAACACGCCAGCTGAGGAGCTCTGCTGCTCGTGGGCTGAGTGCGTCTGAATAATGCCCCGCCCCTCTACAACACAACAACACTCCTTCCACTATTGGAACATCTCTCCGGGACGCGGTTTAGAACTCAAAAATATAAACTCAACAAGCAAATAACACAGATGTAACTTTTCTTTGTCCTCTGCAGCTTCTCCTGCTCTGGTAAAAAACCACAGGCCCCAGCCCAACCCATCCTGGTCCTATACCAGTCCCTGTGCTTATAGGAAATGGACCCACAGTTCTTCCTGTCTAACAAAGAAACAAAGAAACACAAAACAAACAATTATTAACCTACAAATAAACTCTGTCAATAACTCCCCAAAAATATAAAATAAACTAAGAAAACATTTGAACAAAATTCAAAGTAATAAAGATCAGGAATAAATAGCTCCAACAGTATTTATATTTCCATGATTTATTTTACCCGACTCACAGCTCACAGCTCTCTCTCCCTCTCGGCTTTATTTTGAAGGAAGCGGGAGTTCATTCATTCTGTACATAATTATTACGTCATCAGTGAATGCTTCATGATTTAACCGGAAGTCAGATCACCAGTACCATGGTACAGCGAGAACTATAAAGTCTGCTCTGTTTCAATTTACTGTCACATGAAGTAGCCACGTTTTAGCACCACATTCACTCATTCTCTGCTTAACCTTTAAACTAAATATAACCGGAGCTAACAGAGATGCTAGCTAACTGCCGCTAACTAGCTAGCTAGCGTTAACTGTAGCTTAGTTTACACTTGAAGAAGAAACCTGCGCCTTTCACACAAAGACGCCACCAACTTATTTACATTTAGTCACTCCTGAGTAAAACAAGTTTCAGCTGTTAACAGATCCAACAGCTTTTATTTTACGTCTGTGAAGTGCAGCACAGCGTTAACAGCATTTTATTGTTAAAGGTACCACCGGAAGTGTCAGTCATTTGTAAATCTCCAGCTTTACCTTTTCTGTAGATACCATCTGTGGTCACTAGAGGGCAGAAACGCCCTGCTCACAGCATAAAGACTGAATCTGCAGACTGCAGCTGGCTGCCTTTAGCCTGGCGACGCCATCCTACGTACTTCCGCCCAAAGATTTTGGCTCCGCACATAGTCTGGCCAAATCCCCCTACCTCGGTTCGCTCAGTGTTTTGCCAATCAGCAAACAGTTGCGAGTGGTGACGCAGAACTCACGCGCGGAGTCCATTGTAGTCCATATAATTGTAGTTCAACCGCAGCGGAAATAAACATGGCGACGGAAGAACGCTAGAAGTTATCCATGAAGTTGTCTCAACTCTGGAGATCATTACACAATTAAAACGAGAGCAAGAGGAATGCCTCGTCAATTTTGTTAGTGGCAAGGATGTCGAAGCTCTCCTTCCAACTGGCTTTGGGAAAAGTTTGATTTATCAAATGGTACCGGTATAATGAAAGCGGATGTGGGAAGCGTGATTCGCGAGCTAGAGCCTCGCGAGAGTAAGCATGAACCTCGGCGCATAACCAACGTCATTTCTAAACATTATGATTGGTTAAGGGAACTCCGTTACTCCAATGAATTTACGTTGCTGGGTAAGGTCCCGCCCTCCATGGAAACGGATTCCTCCTGGGTTTTCCCAGACTGTTTGACGGAGTCAACAGTCGGCTTTCGCCCAGGCTAGGCTGCCTTCATCATGTGAACAAAATGACTTTGGAACAGATTTCCCTCAATTTCAGACACAACGGGACAACAATGCTGTCAGTAAAACATTCAGACTGACAAAGTACAACAATCTTTAGGAGAAGTTTTGTTTGAAACTGATCTATCTATATATGACAGTGTTGTGAAAGTATTAATATGACTGCTCTCTTCCATCATAAAACTTAATTTTATAAAGATTTCCCACATTTCAATGTAGTGATGGGATACTCGATTCCTTTTACTGACTCGAGTCACTCACTAAAGTGAATCGGGTTCTCGAGTCACTTGAATCAGTCACCCAGAGTGTGCGCAGGAATGTACAAACAAGTTCCAAACCACGTCCCAAATCATTGTGAAAAAGGCTAAAAGTCCAGAAGTCTCCAAGGCCAAACATTTATTTTTCTTTCTTTCTCTCTAAATAAATTCTAATAACCCAAACAGCCAATAAATAAACATTCAGTGCGAAACAGTGCAAAATTATAATAAAATGTATTAAACTGTGCACAAATAGAACATTTAAATAAGCTGAACTATAGTGCAAAGTAATAATATTCTAACATTCAACACAGCACCATTAGAATAAAATAATTATGTACAGAATGAAGGAACTCCCGCTTCCTTCAAAATAAAGCCGAGAGGGAGAGAGAGCTGTGAGCTGTGAGTCGGGTAAAATAAATCATGGAAATATAAATACTGTTGGAGCTATTTATTCCTGATCTTCATTACTTTGAATTTTGTTCAAATGTATTCTTAGTTTACTTTATATTTTTGGGGAGTTATTGACAGAGTTTATTTGTAGGTTAATAATTGTTTGTTTTGTGTGTGGGGCATTATTCAGACGCACTCAGCCCACGAGCAGCAGAGCTCCTCAGCTGGCGTGTTACTCAGAAGATGACGTCATGAAGCTGCTGAATAAGGCTTCGGAGATTTGGATGAGACCCAACGCTTGAAGTTTCCTTTCTTGCTGCCTTTGAGTTAACGCGGCCAATGAGGTGTGCAGAGTGGTGTTCACATGATGTTCCCACGTGTTTAAGATGCTGCAGCGACGCTTTCACATCACCTGTTTCACTTCATGCAAACACGGCACATTGCAAGCAAATGGAGCGCATTATGGAAGCTGTTTGTGCTGGAGATGTTTCTTTAATGTTTATTCTCTTTGGAAAGGCTTTGTATCCTGTGAAGTTCAGTTTATGATTTGTTTGTTTTCATTTCTCTAGTTCTCACAGCATGACTGACCACAGCCATGTGCAAATAAATGCCCGTGCATGAGAGGAAGGACTTGTGTTGGTGATTCCAACTGAAGGGAGTAACACTCAGTCATTTCAGTGATGCGTCCCTCAGGTTCAGCCTCGGTGAACACCTTTACTTTCTCTCACAGCCTGCTGTGTTTCTCACTGACTGATTCCATCTGAGTTATGAAGCCAAAGCAGGAAACCGGGAAAAGATGTGAAAAACATCTGGATTGCACTGATGTGTGTGTTTAGAAAGCCTGAACTTCTAAAGGTCCATGTGGTGACCATGTGTTCTGATGGTGTTGTATGAGTTTTATAAACTCTGAGGTGTCAAACAGAAGCTGTGAACATTACAAGCGGCTCTGCTGCCATTCCTCCAGAAACACTTCCGCTGCTCCGGCTTCAGGAGCTAGTAGGAGCTCTGTCCGTCTCTGACGTCACAAGCAATAACCAATGGGAGAGCAGCTGAGCGTTTGGAACAAGCCCCGCCCCCTGATTGGCGGCTCCTGCCGGGCTGAAGCACAGAGATGAACCCAGAGAGCAGAGCAGCCTCGTTCCCTCTGTTAAAGACACCTTTATGTCCACTGAATCCAGTCTGAGGAGAACTCTGAAATGTTCCAGCTAACAGGAAAGTTGTCCACAAGAACCAACACAAGAGGCTCCATGTTTTTAAGGGTTAGCTACAGCAGAAAGTTTCAGCGCTTTGGAGGAGCAGACAGGAGTCCAGCAGCTGAGGAGTGAACCCCCAAAAACCCATTCAACACGCCTAAAAGGCAACCTGCAGAAACTCAAGTGTCCGCTACATTTGGGATGTTTCCTCTGCTGTACCTGGTGTCGAGCAGCCGTTTAAAGCAGCAACTGACGCCTTCGCTCTCAGCCAGACTCCATTGAGAAAACCCCTCATTTTAGCTCCCCGGACACCGCAGTCGTTGGTCCGTTTGTGGGACTCTGGTGTTTCACATGTTGGGTAAAACTCCAGAGTCCCACATTAGCAGGAAAACTACCCACTGAGGCAGCTGCAGACCAACGACCAAAGCGGAACTTTGGAAGGTGAAACAGCTGGTTTCCTCTACAGTCTGCTTACCGCGGCCAGAAACACTAAATGAACAAATATGTAGCGCCCCCCTACCATAGACTATGTAGCGGCAGCGCCCCCCCGCAGTAGACTACGCCACCCCTTGATTAACACTCTTAGATCAAGGGGAACACTGTCAGAAACCCACACGACAAGGATATTTAGAGAAGTATAAAAATACACCTTTTTATTAAATTACTCATCAAAAATACTTTTTTCCATAGGAAGTGTTTCACAGGAGAACAACAAAAAAAATAGACAAACATGGGGGAGTGACACCCACAATGCAGCAGCTAGTGGCAGGCACACACACACCTCGTACCCTCCACAAAATTAACTCAAGAGAACAGCAGCTGAACTGCGCACAGATTCTGATGCTGTGGCTATATTTCATTGGACACACAAGTGTTGGGAAGGCTCCATAGGCAACCCCACTACTCAGGCCGACACTTATTGTGAAACACGCCACGCCAACGCCGCCAGCCACCCAGCTAACACAGGAGGATGTTACCTGCCCAAGGACCCCAGGTGCCCTATCTAGATGCCAGCCCTTAATTGCGGACCAATCACGTTCGTGTTCTGACAATGCATACCCCGGAAGCGGTTGGAAAACAACCAACAAAAAAATAATAAAAAGGAAAAACAAATGATCGAACCACTCCGCCCTCAATCCCACACGCTACATTCACCCCCCCCAATTGAATCGGCGGCCCGACGATCACAGCTTACTCTTCCTCCAGGTTGCCCTCCTCTTGTGGACCACCCTCTCCACCGGCTACGACACAGCTCCGCGGGAGATGGTGGGGATTGGAATGACAGCCTGCTGTGACTCGGGTTGTACGCCGCAAGGGCAAGGGCGCATCTTCCAGTGGACCAAGCACCTCATCTGGGGGCAGGGCTTGTGCTTGATCCGCTCCAGTGCAAGACATGGGCTCGTGGACTCCCAGGGCTTCCCCTTCTCCGAGGGCCGGGGGTCTGATCGGAACTGGGTGCTCTTGGCCTCCCCCCTCACTGTACAGAACCACCATACCATCAGTTGGGTCTGCGTCTGTGGGAGAAGGGCTCCTTCCCACGCGCTGGCCTTTGGTCTGCGCCATGGGTCGGATGTGCCCATCTGGTTCCGACTGCCACCCATCCGGTACGGCCCTTAACTCAGTCCGATGGACCTGCCGGCAGGATCCCCCGCCCAATGGAGCCACGGTGTACACAGTCCCTGCTCTCCGTAGCACCTGGAAAGTGTTGGCATGCCAGTGGTCCTGGATCTTATTCCGGCCCTGAACATGATTACGCAGAAGTACCAGCTGGCCCTCTCGAAACCCGGCATCGTTCACTTGGTCGTTATGGCCCTGATTCCGCCTTCGCGCCTGGTCGGCAGCCCGTTGCCTGACATGTTCTTGGGTCAAATGTACGCTCTGCTGATGCTTTTGGATCCACTCCTCCAGGTTGTCATGCTCATGAGATGCACGGTTGTTCCCGAGAAGGAAGTCCACGGGCAGTCTGGGGTGCTGGCCAAACATTAGGAAATATGGCGAGTGTCCAGTGGTCTGGTGCGGGGTGGTGTTGTAGGCGTAAGTGAGCTGGGGCAGGTGCTGGGGCCACCGGCGCTTCTCTGCCACTGGTAATGTGCGTAACAGGTCATGTAATGTCCTGTTGAACCGTTCGCACTGACCATTTCCTTGGGGGTGGTACGGAGTCGTCCTGCTTTTCTGAATACGGTACATTTGGCAGAGCTGCTTGATCACAAGGCTCTCAAAGTTCCGCCCTTGGTCGGAATGTATCCGCGCTGGCGGGCCGAATCTATGAAACCACTGCTGCACCAGGATACGGGCAACGGTGGTCGCTTTCTGATCGTGGGTCGGGATGGCCTGCGCATACTTTGTGAAGACGTCAGTAAGGACAAGCACACTCTCTCTGCCATCGCTTGCCGGGTCTAGGGAAGTGAAGTCCATGGCAAGGATTTCATTTGGCCTACTCGCTTGTAGTGTGCCCCAGTAGGCCCGCACCTTCGGTAGTACTGCCTTCCCCAGCACGCATCTCTGACACCTCTGGCACCATTGCTCCACATCTTGAGCCATGTTCGGCCAAAAGCAGCGGGCTCGCAGGAGTTGAAGGGTCCTTTCTGCTCCTTGGTGACCCTGATCGTCATGCACACTTCGCAGCACCTCCTCCTTCAGGCATTGGGGCAGCAGCAGTTGGAGCACCTGCGGACCACCACTCGAGGCCTGAACAAAGCGGTACATCACTCCTTCTCGCTCCACCAGCCGGTCCCACTGACGGAGAAGACTTCGACTGGCTTGTGGCAGTGACTCACGTTCTTCAGTACAAGGCCACTGCCCCTGTTGATGGTACAACCGGACAGGACCAATGACTGGATCAGTCTCCTGCAGTCTCTGAAGATCTTGAGGCATGCGCCCTGGCAAGGCAGTAACCTCTTCACAGTGGCCCTCCAGAGCCGAAAGCTGGCATCTCTCAGTCAAGGAACCCAGTTCTGGTACCGCAGTACCAAGGGCGAACCGCTCCAAGTACTGCCTGGACAGGGCGTCGGCATTCTGATTGCACCGCCCTGGGCGGTACTTGAGGACAAAGTCGAAAGAGGCAAGTTGTGAGGCCCATCGTTGCTCGAGTGCACCCAGTTTCGCCGTCTGGAGATGACTAAGGGGATTGTTATCAGTAAAGATGGTGAACTGGTTCCCAAGCAGGTATTCTCGGAACTTCTCTGTTACTGCCCACTTTACTGCCAGGAGTTCCAACTTCATGGAGCTGTAGTTTTCCATGTTCCTCTCTGTCGGCTTGAGCCCACGGCTGGCGAACGCCACTGGCCGGACCTTTCCCCCTTGCTCCTGCGACAAGATGGCCCCAAGCCCACCATGGCTAGCGTCCACTTCCAGAATGAAGGGCTTCTGGAAGTCAGCATAGGCCAACACAGGGGCAGAGGTCAGTTTCTTCTTCAGGGACTGAAAGGCAGTCTCACAAGCGTCATCCCACGCCTTGCCCAGAGGGGTAGGTGGAGTCTTCCCTTTCCGCCGAGGCCCACTGAGCTTGCCCACCAGCTGGTGTAAGGGGGCTGCAAGTTTGGCAAAGCCCTCCACGAACCGGCGATAATAACTCGCAAAGCCCAGGAAAGACCGGAGCTCTGCGAGGTGACCTGGACGCCTCCACTCCTTCACCACTTCAATTTTTGACGGATCAGTGGATACCCCCTCAGCAGAGACGACATGCCCCAGGTAGCTCACCTCACGTTGGAAGAATTTGCATTTGGATAGCTTAGCCTTCAGTCCTTGCTCCTCCAGCCTCCTGAACACCTCTTCCAGCCGTTCGAGGTGTTGTTCGACCGAGGAGGAAAATATGATGACATCATCCAAATACAGGAGAACAGATTGGTAGCGACAGTCCCCAAATATACGCTCCATGAGGCGCTGGAAGGTACCGGGTGCATTGCAGAGGCCGAATGCCATCCTATTGAACTCAAAAAGGCCGAATGGTGTGCAAAAGGCGGTTTTATACTTGTCCTTCTCTGCCATTGGGACTTGATGGTAACCGCTTGCAAGGTCTAATGTGGAAAACCACTTGGCCCCTGACAATGCATCCAGCGACTCCTCTATCCTTGGGAGGGGGTAGGCATCACGCCAAGTCTTGGAGTTTAACTGGCGATAATCAACGCAAAGCCTAAGACTGCCGTCCTTCTTAGTTACAAGGACAATGGGTGAAGAATAAGGGCTGGCGCTCTCCCTAATTACCTGGCTGTCCAGGAGCTGTTGAATATGCGCCTTCACCATCTCATACTGGGAGGGCGGAATGCGTCGGTATGGTTGCCGAACAGGGGCATCCTCTATCAGGGGGATTTCATGAGTGATCAACGTGGTACAGCCTAGATCTGCCTCGCCCTGGGAGAATATACTGCTATACTTGTGGATAAGGAACTGGGCTTTGGTGGCCTGCTGCTGAGTGAGTCCAACAAAGTCTTGGACATAGTCAAGAGGGGCAACTGGCGAAGACACCTCTTGAGCAGACACATACGCACAACAATCTTCCCAGGAGGGGTCGACCGTGATGGGTGTACTTCGGACAGGAGTTGCTGCCACCGCCTGCACTGTGCCAATGACACGACGTGGGGGAAGCCAAACTTCAGTCGGGCTGACATTCACCACTGGTGCATACAGGAGTCCCTTACGAGCACAGACGAGGGTGGGTGACATCAGGAGACCCTCCGGCAACTGCTCTTCCCCAAAACTGGGAGGCTCCAGCAGAAAATCGGCTGTCTCCAGGTGGGGGCATGACACTGGGACCATGGTAAGGGCACCCGCCTTGAGGCAGACCGATGCCTTCCCTTGAACTCGGACCCTAAAGGGCTTGATGGCGTTGACGATGGCCTCGATCCTTTCACATTGCTTCAAAGCTTGTCGAGCCGCCGGGCCTGCCGATTCAATCAGAGGGGAGTGAAAGAGCTGAGAGCCTAACTTTCCAAAAAGGGCCTGGTAACATTCCCCAAGTACATTCATACCTAAGATACCTGGTATGGCTGCCTTACGGTACACAGACGCAGCATCCTCAGGGTCCTTGACTACCAGCACCCCCCTCCCTGAAATACATTGCCCCAACACCACTATCTCCATCTCCACATAGCCACTATACGGTATGTCCAGCCCATTCGCTGCCTTCAGGCCGAGCCAATTACACTCTTTCCTCTGAAAATGTGCAAAATGTTCATTAAAATATCTCTCCGTAATGGTGGTGACCATGGAGCCAGTATCCACAAGGCAAGGGACAACTACTCCCCCCATGCTGACATTTAAAACAGGACATTTCCCCACTAACTGGCTACGAGAGGGCAGACAAACAGAGCCCGATGCATTTCCCCCCAGTGTATGGCTCTGTACACTGGGCGTCACAAGTTTCCCGGCAAGCCGGTGGGGCTAACAGACGGATGAGGGGGCTGTGCGGCGATAGCATCAACAGACGGCTGACGGGTGGGCCTACCAGCTAGCGGGCGAGAGGTCGGACAATAACGAGCTATATGGCCAGCCTGTTCACATTTAATACAAATTGGTCGCCCATCAGATGCCCGCCTAAACCGACCCCCCCTGTATGGCTGGGAAGCAGAAGTTTGCATATGTGGCTGCCCCAAATGTTTCACTAGCAAATCTAGCTGGGCCTGTTGTTTTAGCACCAAACCTTTCAACTCAGCTAGCTCAGAGGTCTGCGCAAGGGTGGCCTCACACTGAGATGGGTACTGAGCTTCCCTGTTACGCACCACCGTGCGATGGGCACAATCACGCCCGGTCTGACCCTCCTCCACCCACCTAATGGCTTCCCGCCGCACATCCAAAATAGTCCAACGTGCGTTATCCCGCACCAGCTTCTTAAGCTCTCTTCGTAGCGTAGGGTCATGGACATTTTCACAGAATTGGTCCCGCAAAACTAACTCAGGGTCAGTGATCCAGTCACCCTTTGACATTTTAACTTTCCCCATCAATTCCATTAGTGCATGTGAAAATTCAAACAAGGACTCGGTTTCTTTTTGCTTCCTATCGAAAAACCGCTGTTGCCATAATACATAAGATTTAGCACATCCAAAAACCTCTTTTAAGACTGTAACAATTTCTACAGGGTCTTCTCTAGTTGCCGTAGATCGATATTTGATTTCATTTCGGGCTTCACCCTCAAGGTGATCATACAAAAACATGGCTTTTTCATAAGTGGACATGTGTCTTGCCCGAATGCAGCCCTCTGCCTCCTCGACCCATTCTTCCACCGATAAAGAGGCACCTGCAGGAGTACCAGAGAATTTCGGACAACGTCTCTCTCTGGGAATGTACAATATCTGGTCCCGCTGCCCAGATTGAGGAGCATCACCTCTAGCACTTGACAGTCTTTGATTTTCCACTTGAAGCTGATCCAGGCGATCGCGTAGCTCCTGGAGCTCCGTCATCTTCTAGTCAGCTGCTGTTCTCTACACCCACACACAAACACACGCTGCTGCACCAAAAACAAACCAAAAAGGGACTCTAATGCAACACTTCACAGGAATTTGCATCCTGTCGACAACGCCAAAATGTAGCGCCCCCTACCATAGACTATGTAGCGGCAGCGCCCCCCCGCAGTAGACTACGCCACCCCTTGATTAACACTCTTAGATCAAGGGGAACACTGTCAGAAACCCACACGACAAGGATATTTAGAGAAGTATAAAAATACACCTTTTTATTAAATTACTCATCAAAAATACTTTTTTCCATAGGAAGTGTTTCACAGGAGAACAACAAAAAAAATAGACAAACATGGGGGAGTGACACCCACAATGCAGCAGCTAGTGGCAGGCACACACACACCTCGTACCCTCCACAAAATTAACTCAAGAGAACAGCAGCTGAACTGCGCACAGATTCTGATGCTGTGGCTATATTTCATTGGACACACAAGTGTTGGGAAGGCTCCATAGGCAACCCCACTACTCAGGCCGACACTTATTGTGAAACACGCCACGCCAACGCCGCCAGCCACCCAGCTAACACAGGAGGATGTTACCTGCCCAAGGACCCCAGGTGCCCTATCTAGATGCCAGCCCTTAATTGCGGACCAATCACGTTCGTGTTCTGACAATGCATACCCCGGAAGCGGTTGGAAAACAACCAACAAAAAAATAATAAAAAGGAAAAACAAATGATCGAACCACTCCGCCCTCAATCCCACACGCTACAAATATATGGGTGAAAATAGTGGAAGTTTAGCCGTAAAGGGATCCAGACTAACCCCTCCATGCAGCCGCTGTGTTTTTATATCGTTTTATTTCACTTTAGTAAAACACGGAATGTTTTTTGTCAGCATTTTACATCAAATTACTTCTCTGTGTGTAATATAACCGAATTATCAATAAAGCTCTCTCTTTTATTGAAATATTTTTCTGCTTCTCTTGTTTGAATCCAGACCAACTCTGACATACTGACACTAATGTGGTCCGTTACGTCCACGTTAACACTAAATAAATCTTCAGGAAGTCATTTTCCGGCTTCAGCTCTGCACCGCCCTATAAAATCCTGATTTTACAGCAGCGACGTTGTCCAATAAGATCAACATCAAAGTCAGTTAAAGAGCACGTCTGTGCGGTTAATTCGGCTTCATTCCCATGGAAAATGATCCCCGAGAGAGAAAGTTATGAGCGATGTTACGTTGGAACTACTGCCGGCTGCTGTTCTTCTTCTTCTTCTCTGTCAGCGGCGGTTACTCAGCAGCTTGTAGGCGCATTACCGCCACCTGCCGGACTGGAGTGTGCATCAGGATGGTGACTCTCTCCAAGCCCTCCTAATTAATCTCTGCTCTCTTCCCAAATCTAAAAGCAGATCCATCGCCTCCATCAGCCGAGCTTCTCTGTAACACCTCTCCATCAGCCGGTTGCTCTTTTGGAGTTTTTAGCGGCTGCCTTTCTGCTTGATATTTGGGACATTCTAAAAACACACGGCCCGCCGTCTCCTGCTGTGCACACTGCTCACAGCCACCTGTGGCACGCTCATTCATCACCTTTAACCCTGTATGACCGTCATGTGACCTCAGTGAGACCAATCAGTGATCAGCATCAACACCTGAACTCATTCAGCTCTGATTCTTCACAATGTGGAGAAATGTTCCCAAAAGTGAAGCTCTCAGTTTAGAGAAGGAGCCTCCTGCTTTTCTGAGTTCATGAACTTTTCTGCCAGCACAGTCAGACAGTAAAAAGCTCCTTTTTCCCTCTTTATTTCGTCTTGTTGGCAGTCTTTACACCGCAGTTCCACATGCGTGCTGCTCAGTGTTGCATCTTCACTGTGGTTCTCTTTTTATTCAGTTCCACATGCCGTGCTGTTAAAGTCTGACATCAGGGAGCTTTGATCACCAGCATCAGATCTACCAGAGAAACTGTTGGACATGGAAACACACTTTTCATCTGACTTCAATAAATCCTGTTCTGGAGGAGCAGACAGGGAGAATAAAGTGGAAATCAGTGAACAAAGAGTCTCATTAGTGGCTGTAATGACCCAGTTAAAGTCCAGCTGAGCCGTGTGTGACGCACTGATCGCTCACTGGATCAGAACTCCCTCTCTGGGTGTTTCCTCTCACTTTACTTTCACTTTCCATCCCGTTGTGGCGCAGCTGCTTTTTTCCGCGTGAAGCTCCTGAAGGTAATTCCAGCTGTTTTTAATGTGTGACGCGTTAACATCAGCTGTGGGCGGCTCAGTTCCGGCAGAAACCTGCGCTCCAAACTTCACGGTACCAGCTGTGAGTCCGGTACCGTCGGGGCGGAGGAGGCAGCCGCTCGGCTCTGCTCGGCGCGGCTCGGCCTGTCCGCCATGTTGTCACTTCCGGTGTCAGTAAGTCGTGAACGAAACTGTTAAAGTTGACATAACTTCGGGCCTTTAATAGTTGGACTGCTCAGATCGGGACAGAATTGTTGTGATGAGGCTGTAGATACAGTAGATCCATTAATACCCGGATGATGGGCAGCACGACATGTTCGTGGAAAGACTCATGAGGTGACAGCGAAACAATTCTCAGCAAAGCAGATCTCATGAAAACATCCAGTGCAGAACAGGGCTGATGAATGGTTGGACTATGGGATGTCTAATTGTTAGCTTTTATAGGGGAAACAGGCGGAGGCTTGCATTTAGTCTCTACGACTCATGGGCAGTGGCGGCTCCAGAACAAATTTATCAGGGGGGGCCAGGGTGGGGCCGGGGTTTTTTTCCATGGGGCCCCAGAACAAAAAAAGATATGAAGTGAATTTATTTGGAGCACAAACAAAATGAATTGAACATTTAACAATAAAACATAGAAACGAATTTGAAAGCAAAGACTTCACCTACTGCAAATCTGCAGAATAAACCTTTAAACAGCAGCTTGGCTGGAAGCTGCGTCTCCTGTCCCCCGTTCATGTGGTCGGATATGTCCTCAGACTGGGCTGCACTGGTGGGTCATCCGTGCACCTGCTGATACCTGAAAAGACACGAATGTAGAGAGTAGCAGCCTGGGTCCTATTTGGGTTTACTGATATTTGGATAGCTATTTGAGTTTACATGTTGAAATATGATTTACGTTAATTGCAATAAAAAAGGAGCTATTTACAGTATTTATAGACAGATAATTCATTTAATAAGTGAACAGTTTAATTCAGGTCATTTATGTGTGCATTATTTAAAAAGGTTAAAAATTGCGAACATTGCCTTTGATTTGTTGTTAATCTCAGGAGAGTTTGGTTACCGGAGTCATTATGGTCAGGCGGCATAGAGTGGAGCCACACAGTTTTTTTTTATTTTTTTACCTTTCTCTCTCTCTCTGTCACTTTCTTTTTTTTTTCTCCCACCTTTTTTATTTCTCTCATATTGGATCATTGCTGTACCATTCTTTATGTTTTTTGGAAGTAAATTGAGGAACAAAAGAGGATCTTGTGGAGTTTTTATTTTGTCGTAGATGTGGATGACGAGAGAGAAGAGCGTCAAGCTAACGGCTTCATTAAGGAACCTACATAGAGTAAACATGAGGGTGTAACTGAGAACAATATTAATTGATCCCCCATCTGAGCCGTCCAACTGCAGTAGTTTCCATCCAGGACCTCGTGCAGAGCCATCAGCATGAAAAAGAGCAGTGAAATGGCCCTTTATGCCCATCCCTTTAAAGCGGCGCTATGCAACTTTCAGTAATACGGGGTTTGTTTACCATGCAATACACACCCCAAAGCTGTAGGGGGAGCTCCGTAGAAAATAAGGCGACAGTCTAGCCAGACTGTCGTAAACCCACCAGAGGCAATTTACGGTTTATTTTTCAAGACACTGGCAGAGAGTTGGAGAGCCGTCGACAGCTAATGGAGAGGGGGTGTGTCTTATCAGGCTCCCTGGCTCGGCTCAGAGCCCTTTAGACCTGCTGTGAAGCAGTAGTTCTCGGCTCTCGTGTGTCGCGAGACTTCCAGAGGTAAACAAAGCACGCGGCGCCACAGGCAAAGTTGCAAGCGCTGTTTCGGTCTAGGGCCACCAGATGGAGATGAAAATGTCACCGTTTTCATCAGAACGGGTCAGCCAAGCTATCTGATGATTGCCAAGCAATTTTATGACCATGAAAAAGTTGCATTGTGCCGCTTTAATTGCTGAATGGGAAGTCAACTCCAGCGCCGCTGACATCCGTCAGCAGGAATGATTTTATTGTTTGATCCACACAGTTTGACAGAAAGATGAAGTTCATCTCACTGAGCACATGTGTGTTTTCACAGAGCAGGGTCCTCGTGTACAAAGGGTGCGTACACACAAAAAAGTGGCGTACGCACCTTTTCACGTCAACAATCAGCTGTATCAAGAGACACTTAGAGCGGATGTTGGGAAACTGTTATAATAAATAAATGTGAAAACAATTAGTCCTCAGAGTGATGTGCACATCTGAGACGCATGAACAATTAATAATTAATGAATTAAAACAATTAACACACCCATGTGTCTGCAATTACATGAGTGGATATAAAAGCATGCGCAAAGTGGTGCAATGCACACCATTAAAAACAATGGCTGCTATAAAAGTATTAGAAGACTTTGCAAATGGTGCAATTCGAAGAGAGCGCGTGTGAACATGATGGCGACTGGCTCATCAGCCGCTTTAGGTTCCCGAGGGCAATCCTCCTATAACTGTGCGCAGAGCTGCGGCCGGCATTGGAGCGCAACACAGCGAGGAGCCATGCGCTGCCTGTGCTCACATGTGATGTGCACACTGGGGTTCCTATAGCAACCGGAGCATTCCAGAGGGAGCTGGCCAACCGATTGGGACTGTGCCAGTCTACCCTGAGCCGAGCCATGCCAGCCGTGTGAGACAGGAAACATTTTCATTCGATCGATGTACAGATCATACGTGATGCGTAAATGCAATTAACCAACAGTGTGGCTGGTTGAACGCACGATTCATACATTCTGAGTAACAGCATGTTGGGAACATACATACAGGGTGGCACTGTGCGTGATGGTTGGCTTCTTGGTGAGAAACTTTATTCCTGTAATTGTCCTAATATTATTCCCCGTGACGTGCATTGAGTATGTGCGCCCCCAATTTCTATCCCGTCTTCACAGCATCATAGTCGGTGGTTAAAGTTAGTTTCTTGCCGTTTTTTTCTGGTTAAACTTCAGTTTAAGATCTTTCTAACAAGCCCCTGATCGTCTCTGTGGGCATATATTAATAACCCCGTGTGTAAAGTGTGAAACGTCTTAATCAGCCTCACCTTTTCCCCGGCGCACTTCTGCACGTTACTGTATGAACACGTTGTTGTGAGTTACACAGAAACATGGGTATTTAGCTTGGGGGTAATCGGAGTCACCCACAGGTGCTCCCACCACCCCAGAGAGAGCAGTGTCACCCATAGTTGCCCCGACTCTCTGTTCAAACAGAGTCGGTCACCCCCCACCCGCCTGTTTTGGCCACACTGCAGCGGTAGGCAGCCAGTCTCCGCTTCACTTCCACCTTAATGTCGGACCACTTCTTCTTCACCTCTGCCTGTGAGGCTTCTCAGACCCCCCAGCATTAACAGCCTCAGGCTCTCCCACCCACTCCTCTTAGTTTGCTGCTTATGCCGGAGGACTGCGTGCCAAAGAACACATTTTTGCGGGCCTTCACTTCAGAAAGTAGCACCAACATCTCACTTTCCGTGAAGTTCTTCTTTTTTCCCGTCTTATTCATTCTTTTTTCGCCATGTTTCAGTAGGAAATCCACGCAAGTCTTTGTACATGAGGCCCCTGGACTTTAACTTTAAGTTTCAGACTGAGAATGTGAAGCTGAGAATGTGAAGCTGACACCCTGCAGCGGTTTGGTTAGCCGCCATGTTGGATTCCTGCTTCCTCTGAGGCTCTTCTGTGTGTACTGACCCTGAATTCTAACTTCTAACTGGTGGATCGGGTTTCTGCGCTCAGACTGTGGCATCAGCCTCTAACATCTCCCCCTTAAAGCTGAATGTTGAACATATGAGTCCACTGCGTGTTAAAACAACACATTTCTGATGAGTTTATACTGAAACATGATTTTATTATCAGAGCACAAGATCTGACACAAGGAAAGGAGGATGTGAGCTGCTGTGCAGATGAATGATCTGTGTTTCCTCTGCAGAAGAAGGTAGAAAGTGTGTGTGAGCTGATGTGAGTTCAGCAGCATGGATCAGAGTGAGGACACTAAAACCTCTCTGTGTGGGGAACATGAGAGCCAGAGCAAAGCTCAGAGGTGAGGTGACCATCTCTAACTGTCCATGACTCTTCTCCATGTCCCAGCTCAGCGCTCACATCACCAAACCACCTTTATTCACAGGAAGGGACAGAGACCTGGATCCAGGAGTGGGTCCTTACAGAGCGAACTGCAGAAGGATCTCCCACTTTTCAGCTTACAGGCCTCGAAAGCAGAGTAAGTTAACATCAGGTCATTGATTTAGAGGTTATTAAGTATATCATGCATGGAGGCTGAAAAGCTTTTTTTCCCATCAGGATCCACCAGAGACCTGAACCTGAACCAGAGCCTGAACCCAGCTGTGTGTCCTTTAAGAGCGACCGGTCAAAGGAAGATTGGATTAATTTCAAAAGAATCTGTTCATCTGACAAAAAGTAAAATACATGATTAAGATATTTAACTTAAAATGCATTCAGCTTTGACATCATTGAGCTGAAATGTTTTTCTATCAGGATCCATCAGACACTGGAACCAGAACCTGAACCTGGACCCAGCTGTGTGTCCTTTAAGAGCAACTGGTCGAAGGATATTATTACTGAATTCCATCATGGTGTTCCATCAGCCCAGCAGTGAGTAGCTGTCAGTATTCTGTGGAGGCTGCATCATGTTTCAGATGATAACCAGTTTCCAGCTGAATTACTTGAGACTTGGATCAGTTGTTGATGTCTCTGATGAACTAATGAGCTGCATCATGTGTGAAAACAAGTGTTTCTCTGTCAGGATCCATCAGAGACTCGGACCTGGAACCAGCTGTGTGTCCATGCAGAGTGACTGGTCGATGGGTCATCCTATTACCTTCAAATCAGCCCAACATCCATCCCCTCAGAGGTGAGCTGAGTGTAAATGCTGTAACAGAGTAAAATGCAGCAGAGTCAGTTTGAACAGTTTTTAATTCAGTTCAGTTTTATTTATATAGCGCCAAATTAAAACAAATGTCATCTCAAGGCACTTAAATAATAAAGTCCAATTCAGCCAATTGGATTTCAATTAATTGTAATCATAATTATTTTCAAAATAATCCAATTAATTAATTTAGAGCCAATTCAAAAACAGTTTCCTGGCTAAGGAAACCGACAGATTGCACCGAAACTTGTCTTCAGTCCAATCTCTCGTCCTGAGCGTGCCTGAGGCGACTGTGGAGAGGAACGACTCCCTTTGAACAGGAAGAAACCTCCATCAGAACCAGAACCAGGAAGGGTGGCCATCCGCCTCCACCAGCTGGGGGCTGAGAGTACAGAAAAGAGGGGAAAAACCCACTGTAACACCATTCAAAGGATACCTGCTGGAACAGGGAAACACGAGTTAATGACCACAATAATGTCACATGTACATAATATCATTTGAGAAATTAAACGGGGTAAAAAGAGAGTAAAGTGAGGAAAGGTGTGACATATGAGGCCCCCCAGCAGTCTGGGCCTATAGCAGCTTAACTATGGGATGTTTCAGGGTCAATGTTATAAGATCACAGAGCTGCCACCAGGGGGAGCTATAACATTGTTCCACAACAGCCACACTGACTCTGACAGGCCGTCTCACTGCAGACTCAAACACTATCACTGATACTTTAGTTTGAAGAAAACAAGTGTTTTTCTGTCAGGATCCATCAGAGACTCGGACCTGAACCTGGACCCAGCTGTGTGTCCATGCAGAGTGACTGGTCAAAGGATCTTCCGATTGACTTCAAATCAGCCCAACATCCGTCCCCTCAGAGGTGAGCTGAGTGTAAATGCTTTAACAGAGTAAAATGCAGCAGAGTCAGTTTGAACAGTTTTTACTCCAACATGTGTTTAATGTGAGCTCAGCTCTGCTTCATCCATTTCTATGTTCATATGTGAAGCGGTGTGTGTTGGATGTTTTCCACCAACACAGCAGTCAGAGAGGAAAGAATGATGTTGGAGGAGGTGTTTCTGAGTGCAGGAGGAAGTGTGAGTTTTTTACTCCACAGTCAGTGTTTTAGAAGAAAGTTTCCATCAGTTTGGAGTGAACAACAAAAACGCTCATTCAGCCTAAAGCTAGGCTACACGTATGTTTTTTAAAGTGATTATTTTCTGTCAAGAAACCGTTTAAAGTGTCGCTCTCACAGCCACCAGGCTCCATTGAGAAAAACACTAATTCTACCTCCCATAATGCTGGAGCTGCTGCCTTTATCTGATGGTCTGTGTTACTGTCACCCATCAGCAGAAAACCTGATCAACACACGTCCCTTCTACTACTGTCCCCTCTGAGGTTCATCTGTTTCCAATAGAGCCTGGTGGCTGTGGCTGGCTAACAGTGGAAAATATTCAGCTTTTTACAAGAGAAATACCCTCTGCTGCACAGATCTGATCTGTTGTTCATGTTTAAATGTTCCTGACACTTGTTCTTCATCAGGAGGAAGCTGGAAAATCCTGAGCCCCACGAGAACAAACGTCATATATCCGGCAAACGTAAACGCAGCTGTGTCAAACAAAGGTGAGTTTTTTAAAATCATGTTTCACAGATTAATTTATGGGACTTTTTTATCCCAAAAGATTTCTAAAATTAAAACTTTGCACTGTTTTCTACATTTCTAATGTAGAGGGGAAGATTTTCTTTAGTTTAGTTGCACAGAGATTAGCTAGTTATTTAGAAAATAATAGCTTAATAGATACTACTGTGCAGAAGGCAGGAATACCAGGTTTCGCAGGGTGTTTAGAACAAACTAGCATGATTTGGTATCAGATTCAGACAGCCAAGATTGAGAAAAAAGACTTGCATGTTATATTTCTGAGTCTAGCAAATGTATTTTGTCATGTCATGTCCAGGTCCACGTCAAAAGAACAAAATGTTTTGCAGATTAATTTAATTTAGAAAATTACTTACAAATCTAAGGCCTGATATAGTCTTGTGGTCTTGAGTGTCAGGAAAATAGTGAAGGAAGTGTCAGATGAGGAAGTAAAGTCCAGTCAGTGGATTTGGATAAGAAGAATGCTGGGGGCCCAGCAGGGGGAGCACTTAGGGAAAACAGACTCTTGGAAGAAGCAAAGAAGAAATCCAGGATTTATTTAATTGGAGGGTGTGGCCCATGTGAGCCTTTTGAAACCAGGTGGCCATTTTAGATGTTGAACAGTCATTGTCTGAGGCCTTCACACTGGGAGCTGCCCAGTACAACCAGTTTGATCCCAGCACACACTGGCTCTGGCTGCCTTGCTCCAGAGCACTTCAGCAGGGAGGGAAAGCTTTCTGAAGGGGTTGGTGAGAGCTGCTGGGACTCAACCAAAGTGAGCTGAAAGCTCCAAGCAGCTGCAGACTGAGTTGTTGGTTCTCAGTGGGATCAGCAGGACCAGTAAAGCTTTCCCACTACAGGGAGTCCTCTGATCCACTGCTCACATCCACACATCCCTTCATGGACCTTCACCTTGTGTTGCTCTCTGTGTGGAAGGACACAATGTGAGCTCATTCTTCATGATTCCTCCACAGAGTGGACCAGCAGAGCTCAGAGGGTCCCAGTGGTCAGTCTGCCCAGCAGCATCAAACACAGCTGGACTCCATATTTATGGTGTGTACATGTACAACAACTACTTTCCCATCTGTTCTGCTCACAGCCATCTCCATGCTGCACTCTGTAGACCAGTGGGTTGTCAGTGTGTCCAACATGGATCTGATGTTTGGCTCCATGGTTTCAGTCTGATTGGCTCATTCATATAGTTTTCTGTTCCAGCTGCTGGAGGACAACATGCTCACTTTTGTGAAGGAGGAGCTGAAGAAGATGCAGAAGGCTCTGAGTCCAGATTACCCAGAATGCTTAGAGAGTCAAAGGGAGGGTGAGGATGAAGAGCAGAGGAGCAGCAGAGAGGCATTAGTGAAGATCACAGCTCACTTCCTGAGGAGACTGAAGCAGGAGGAGCTGGCTGACCGTCTGCAGAGCAGTAAGAGGATTTCTCTAAAGGTTTAACCTGCTGGATAAATGACACATTTACTGATGTCTCAGCACACAGAACAGCAGATGTTCAGATACTCATTCTTTACAGGGTTGAAATGTCTTTTTGCTGATGTTATTTCTTGTCTTCATTCAGAACCTTGTGGACGTAAAGTTAAATCTGCCCTGAAGAAGAAGTTCCAGTGTGTGTTTGAGGGGATTCCTAAAGCAGGAAAGCCAACCCTTCTGAATCAGATCTACACAGAGCTCTACATCACAGAGGGAGGGAGCGGAGAGGTCAATGATGAACATGAGGTCAGACAGATTGAAGCAGCATCCAGGAAAGCAGGCAGAGCAGAAACATCCATCAGACAAGAAGACATCTTTAAAGGCCCACCTGGAAGAGATGAACCAATCAGAACAGTGATGACAAAGGGAGTGGCTGGCATTGGGAAAACAGTCTTAACACAGAAGTTCACTCTGGACTGGGCTGAAGGCAAAGCCAACCAGGACATCCACTTCATGTTTCCATTCACTTTCAGAGAGCTGAATGTGCTGAAAGAGAGAAAGTTCAGCTTGGTGGAACTTGTTCATCACTTCTTTACTGAGACCAAAGCAGCAGGAATCTGCAGCTTTGAACAGTTCCAGGTTGTGTTCATCTTTGACGGTCTGGATGAGTGTCGACTTCCTCTGGACTTCCACAGCAAGGAGCCCCTGACTGATGCTACAGAGCCCACCTCAGTGGATGTGCTGCTGACAAACCTCATCAGGGGGGAGCTGCTTCCCTCTGCTCGCCTCTGGATAACCACACGACCCGCAGCAGCCAATCAGATCCCTGCTGGCTGTGTTGGCATGGTGACAGAGGTCAGAGGGTTCACTGACCCACAGAAGGAGGAGTACTTCAGGAAGAGATTCAGAGATGAGGAGCAGGCCAGCAGGATCATCTCCCACATCCAGACATCCCGAAGCCTCCACATCATGTGCCACATCCCGGTCTTCTGCTGGATCACTGCTACAGTTCTGGAGGATGTGTTGGACACCAGAGAGGGAGCAGAGCTGCCCAGCACCCTGGCTGAGATGTACATCCACTTCCTGGTGGTTCAGGCCAAAGTGAAGAAGCTCAAGTATGATGGAGGAGCTGAGACAGATCCACACTGGAGTCCAGAGAGCAGGAAGATGATTGAGTCTCTGGGAAAACTGGCTTTTGAGCAGCTGCAGAAAGGAAACCTGATCTTCTATGAATCAGACCTGACAGAGTGTGGCATCGATATCTCAGCAGCCTCAGTGTACTCAGGAGTGTTCACACAGATCTTTAGAGAGGAGAGAGGGCTGTACCAGGAGAAGGTGTTCTGCTTCATCCATCTGAGTGTTCAGGAGTTTCTGGCTGCTCTTCATGTGCATCTGACCTTCATCAACTCTGGACTCAACCTGATGGAAGAACAATCAAAGTCTAATAAGTCTAAAACACTGAAAGAGACTCTCTTCCATCAGAGTGCTGTGAACAAGGCCTTAGAGAGTTCAAACGGACACCTGGACCTGATGGAAGAAGAAGAAGAAACAACCGACATTGATCTGAATGATCTCAATCAATGGGCTGTGTACAGGGCCTTAAAGAGTCCAAATGGACACCTGGACCTGTTCCTCCGCTTCCTCCTGGGTCTTTCCCTGCAGACCAATCAGAGGCTCCTACGAGGCCTGCTGACACAGACAGGAAGTAGCTCACAGACCAATCAGGAAACAGTCGATTACATCAAGGAGAAATTCAGTGAGGATCTGTCTGCAGAGGGAAGCATCAATCTGTTCCACTGTCTGAATGAACTGAATGATCGTTATCTGGTGGAGGAGATCCAACAGGCCCTGAGTTCAGGAAGTCTCTCCACAGATAAACTGTCTCCTGCTCAGTGGTCAGCTCTGGTCTTCATCTTACTGTCATCAGGAAAACATCTGGATGAGTTTGACCTGAAGAAGTACTCTGCTTCAGAGGAGGCTCTTCTGAGGCTGCTGCCAGTGGTCAAAGCCTCCAACAAAGCTGTGTGAGTACAAACACAGATATATTTCTTTATAAATACATTGTTTACTTATTAACTGGAGAAAAACAGCAGAATTAGCGTTAAACTCAGTTTCAAATGAACTTCAGTTTATTTATGAAGTGTCAGTTCACAACAAAATATCATCTTACAAGTGATGTGAGATGATACTTTGTTGGAAATAGAAACTCAGCACTTCCTCTGAGGAAGAACTTGGTGGCAGTTATTTATCAATTTTATAATTAATTTGTTTAATGGATTAATTAATAATTTTATTTGCTCCCATCTTATTAGTTACAGTAGTTATCTGGCTTAACTAACTCTAACAATAAGTCAATAAAGCTTCTCTGACTCTGGATATGTTGTTTTTATCTGATGTTTCCTCCCCAGACTCGTCAGACTCACACTGACTGCATGTGTTCAGTACGTCCTGAAGTGTAGATTTAGTTTTACTGTCTGTTTTGAACATGAGAAACTTTAACAAAGTAACCAAAATTCAGTTTGTGCTATTTAACTTACTCTTCTGTGGAAACTTTTTAAGTCTTGAGTCTAAGAAGGAGAAAAACATGTTGTCATTCATGTATTAAAGGACAAGACCATTTTTTTGACATTGGGCCCTTGATTTAACATTATAACATGATGTTCTACTCACCCCTGCTTGTTGTTGGTAATTTGGAGCTGTTCCGAAGATATTCGAGAGGCGTCTGGCTGCTCTCTTGAGATATTCGGCCATGAAACGGTTTCCTATGGGCAAGTCTATACAGGCACAAACTATGCTGTTTATAATTTATTAATTACTGTATACTAGCACTGATAACGTGGAGGTGCGTTGCTTACTTAAAAAAATCCAGGTTACTGTAATTTTGAATTTTTGTCGTAAAGTCTGTGTGTGTTTGTCTGTGGTAGTAGCACGATGATGACGTCAGTAACACCCACTTTACGACAAAAATTCAAAATTACAGTAACCTGGATTTTTTTAAGTAAGCGACACACCTCCACGTTATCAGTGCTAGTGTAGAGTAATTAATAAATTATAAACAGCATAGTTTGTGCCTGTATAACGTTGCCCATAGGAAACCGTTTCATGGCCGAATATCTCAAGAGAGCAGCCAGACGCCTCTCGAATATCTTCGGAACAGCTCCAAATGACAAACAACAAGCAGGGGTGAGTAGAACATCATGCTATAATGTGAAATCAAGGGCCCAATGTCAAAAAAACGGTCTTATCCTTTAATTTCTTGGTAGAAAGGTCCGTCAGTCCTATAGAAAGCATGTCAGTCTGCAGAGTGACAGACAAAGGCTGCAGCTACAGAGCCACAGCTGAGCTGGGCCAGATAACACTTTGGTGCTGGAGAAACAGCTGACTGTTAGTGTGAGAAGATGCTTTGCTCACATGGTGTTCTTTGCTGAGCTGATCTGATCACAGGATGAGCCAATAACAGCAGCAGATACATCTTTTAGTTTCTCCATCTATTGAGCTAAGACGGCACATGTAGACATCTTCCATCACACTTTAATGTCTTTAACAAATAAACAGAAACAAACAGGGAAACAGAATTCTTCCACTTATCAAATATGAATGTAGTTTGATTGATTAATCGATCAAGTTATTTCCTTCCATCTCATTCCCTCCTCAGCCTGAGTGGCTGTAACCTCTCAGAGAGAAGCTGCGCAGCTCTGTCCTCAGCTCTCAGCTCCCAGTCCTCCAGCCTGACAGAACTGGGCCTGAGTAACAACAACCTGCAGGATTCAGGAGTGAAGCAGCTTTCTGATGGACTGAAGAGTCCAAACTGCAGACTGGAAACTCTCAGGTAAGGATTCATGAACTTTCCAGGTGAGAGCTGATATAATTCTGGGTTATTGGATTAAAAAGCAGCTTCCAGGTACTTTGATCAATGAAACAGGTTGATCTGTTCTGCCCTTTGATTATCTGGCTTAAATAACTGATAATGAAATATATCACACACAATTTAAAGAAAAATACTTAAGTGTTCTTTTACTTTAACTCCTTTCCATTCCTGTAGATTTGTCCTGAAACACAGATCCATCACATACCCAAAGTAAACTGAGAGCTGTTCTACAACCATGTGTAGCAGTAGCAGTAGTGTTGTGTCTGGCATTATGATGCTTTCATCCTGCAACAGTCACTGCTACCATGATAAATGGGAAGTCTGACCGTGCAGAAACATAGATTTTAAATGTCCTGCAACTACCACCAACTCTGAGGAGATGTTAGACATTTAATTTAAACTGTGTGTGGCAAACAGAGCTGATCTTTGAGAACTGGATGCCACAGCACTGACTTACATCAATTCTAGCTGTTTCTTTCCTTACATCTTGTACATAAAACCTTCTTTAAATGTAGACATACTGCACAGGAACAGTGATATTTGGTTGGTTGATTGGTTTGAGCTAAATTTGACCCTTTGTAAATTAGACAGATGTGCGGTCGAAAAACCCACGTTATCTTTTTTTGAGTTAAGGCCAAAATGTATTTCTCCACACAGTCCACTGGAATGTTGTTGTTTTTATCTGATGTTTCCTCCCCAGACTCGTCAGACTCACACTGACTGCATGTGTTCAGTACGTCCTGAAGTGTAGATTTAGTTTTACTGTCTGTTTTGAACATGAGAAACTTTAACAAAGTAACCAAAATTCAGTTTGTGCTTTTTAACTTACTCTTCTGTGGAAACTTTTTAAGTCTTGAGTCTAAGAAAGAGAAAAACATGTTGTCATTCATGTATTAATTTCTTGGTAGAAAGGTCCGTCAGTCCTACAGAAAGCATGTCAGTCTGCAGAGTGACAGACAAAGGCTGCAGCTACAGAGCCACAGCTGAGCTGGGCCAGATAACACTTTGGTGCTGGAGAAACAGCTGACTGTTAGTGTGAGAAGATGCTTTGCTCACATGGTGTTCTTTGCTGAGCTGATCTGATCACAGGATGAGCCAATAACAGCAGCAGATACATCTTTTAGTTTCTCCATCTACTGAGCTAAGACGGCACATGTAGACACCTTCCATCACACTTTAATGTCTTTAACAAATAAACAGAAACAAACCTGGAAACAGAATTCTTCCACTTATCAAATATGAATGTAGTTTGATTGATTAATCGATCAAGTTATTTCCTTCCATCTCATTCCCTCCTCAGCCTGAGTGGCTGTAACCTCTCAGAGAGAAGCTGTGCAGCTCTGTCCTCAGCTCTCAGCTCCCAGTCCTCCAGCCTGACAGAACTGGGCCTGAGTAACAACAACCTGCAGGATTCAGGAGTGAAGAAGCTTTCTGATGGACTGAAGAGTCCAAACTGCAGACTGGAAACTCTCAGGTAAGGATTCATGAACTTTCCAGGTGAGAGCTGATATAATTCTGGGTTATTAGATTAAAAAGCAGCTTCCAGGTACTTTGATCAATGAAACAGGTTGATCTGTTCTGCCCTTTGATTATCTGGCTTAAATAACTGATAATGAAATATATCACACACAATTTAAAGAAAAATACTTAAGTGTTCTTTTACTTTAACTCCTTTCCATTCCTGTAGATTTGTCCTGAAACACAGATCCATCACATACCCAAAGTAAACTGAGAGCTGTTCTACAACCATGTGTAGCAGTAGCAGTAGTGTTGTGTCTGGCATTATGATGCTTTCATCCTGCAACAGTCACTGCTACCATGATAAATGGGAAGTCTGACCGTGCAGAAACATAGATTTTAAATGTCCTGCAACTACCACCAACTCTGAGGAGATGTTAGACATTTAATTTAAACTGTGTGTGGCAAACAGAGCTGATCTTTGAGAACTGGATGCCACAGCACTGACTTACATCAATTCTAGCTGTTTTTTCCTTACATCTTGTACATAAAACCTTCTTTAAATGTAGACATACTGCACAGGAACAGTGATATTTGGTTGGTTGATTGGTTTGAGCTAAATTTGACCCTTTGTAAATTAGACAGATGTGCGGTCGAAAAACCCACGTTATCTTTTTTTGAGTGAAGGCCAAAATGTATTTCTCCACACAGTCCACTGGAATGTTGTTGTTTTTATCTGATGTTTCCTCCCCAGACTCGTCAGACTCACACTGACTGCATGTGTTCAGTACGTCCTGAAGTGTAGACTTAGTTTAGCTCTCTTTTTTGTCCATTTTGAACATGAGAAACTTTAACAAAGTAACCAAAATCCAGTTTGTGCTTTTTAACTTACTCTTCTGTGGAAACGTTTTAAGTCTTGAGTCTAAGAAAGAGAAAAACATGTTGTCATTCATGTATTAATTTCTTGGTAGAAAGGTCCGTCAGTCCTACAGAAAGCATGTCAGTCTGCAGAGTGACAGACAAAGGCTGCAGCTACAGAGCCACAGCTGAGCTGGGCCAGATAACACTTTGGTGCTGGAGAAACAGCTGACTGTTAGTGTGAGAAGATGCTTTGCTCACATGGTATTCTTTGCTGAGCTGATCTGATCACAGGATGAGCCAATAACAGCAGCAGATACATCTTTTAGTTTCTCCATCTACTGAGCTAAGATGGCACATGTAGACATCTTCCATCACACTTGTAAGTAAGTAAGTAAGTAAAATTTATTTATATAGCACTTTTCGCAGAAAAGGATTCACAAAGTGCTTCACAGTGAGATCAGAATAAAAAAACAAGGGAAAAAAAACAAAAACAAAAAAAAAACACTGAACACACAGCTACACATACACATCAAAACACAACATCAAACATAAAACAAAATGTCATAAAAAACCTTCACCTTAACTAAAAGTCTGTCTAAACAGCAAGGTCTTCAGTTGCTTTTTAAAAGGCTCCACAGAGTTTAAAGTGCGCAAAAAAAGTGGCAGTGCGTTCCACAGTCTCGGGGCCACTGATTGAAAGGCTCGATCCCCTCTGGTTTTAAAGTGCGTGTGCGGAATGACCAGCAGGCATTTGTCAGAGGATCTTAAAGAACGTGCAGGATTATAAAGTGTCAGCAGCTCAGAAATATAGGCAGGGGCCTGATTATTCAGAGCTCTAAAAGTGAGCACTAGAATTTTAAAATGAATCCTGACACGGACTGGGAGCCAGTGTAGTTCAGCTAAAACCGGTGTGATGTGCGCTCTTTTCTTAGTGTGGGTTAAAAGCCTAGCAGCAGAGTTTTGAACAGCCTGGAGACGATGAAGATCCTTCTGGCTCAGGCAAGTAAAAAGACTATTACAGTAGTCTAGGCGGGATGAAATAAAAGCATGGATGATCATCTCCAGTTCCACCTTTGACACTAAGGTTCTCAGCTTTGAGATGTTCCTCAGCTGGAAAAAGCAGCTCCTGATCAATGTTTTTGTGTGTTGTTGAAATGACATGGCTGAATCAAAGGCAACATCTAAATTCCGGAGACTCGACTGGATGGATGAGCCAAGGCTTCCCATGTGGTGGCTAATAAGTGGGATCCGGTTTTCTGGAGCAATGATTAGAGTCTCTGTCTTGTCCGAGTTTAGCTGGAGAAAGTTTTCACTTAACCACTGTTTGATGCTCGTCAAGCAGCTGGTTAAGGAGGACAGTTTGCGTAGCTCAGAGTTCTTGAAGGAACAGTACAGCTGGATATCATCCGCATAAAGATGGTAGGAGACACTTTGGAACTGGCTAATTAACTGTCCCAGAGGAAGAACATACAATAAAAACAGAATCGGCCCCAAAACCGAGCCCTGTGGTACCCCACATGTCAGGTCTGCTGTTTCGGAGAAGAACTCGTTTGCAAACACATTAAAAGTTCTTTCGGTAAGGTAAGAATCAAACCATTTTAAAACCAAACCAGATAATCCTAACTCTCTGAGTCTGTTTCTCATAATGCCATGATCAACAGTATCGAAAGCAGACGAAAGGTCCAATAAAACCAAAACAGTGTTTTCACCAGAGTCGGCTGCCATCATGATGTCACTGGAAACTCGAATAAGGGCAGTTTCCGTGGAATGGTTACTGCGAAAACCGGACTGAAATTTATCCAGGACGTTTTTTCCCTTAAGGAACACTGCAAGTTCCTCTGACACTATTTTTTCTAAGAGTTTGGACAGAAAAGGAAGCTTAGAAATTGGCCTATAGTTTTTAGGATGCGATGGGTCCAGATTTGGCTTTTTAAGTACAGGTTCGACAACTGCATGTTTAAAAAAGGTTGGAACCACACCAGTTGAAAGAGAAAGATTCATCAGATATACGACAGAGGGGCCGATCGAATTGAAGGCTGTTAAAAGCAGCTTAGTAGGAATGATGTCGGTAGGAGCTGAGGAGGGTTTCATTTTTTGCAGCAGAGCAGTGATATCCTGGAGGGTCACTGGGTTAAAAGAGGACCAAGTACAGGGTGAGGGTATTACCTCAACAGAGTTTAAAGAAGACTGTGGTGAAATGTTCACCCTGATGTCTCTGATTTTATTTACAAAGAACATGAGAAATTCATTGCTGTCTGTTTTACAGTACACAGGGATTTGGGGGACAGCAGGCGAGACAAGAGAGTTAATTATGTCAAATAAGACTCTGGGATTTTTCTTATTTGATGATATTATTTGGGTGAAGTACTGGGTCCTAGCATTCCTCAGCATATCATTAAAAGAGGCTCTAAGTTCCCTTAGGTGAAGTCTGTGGACTTCTAATTGTGTCGACTTCCAGAGACGTTCTGCTTTCCGACAGATTGTCCTAAAGGAGCGGATGGAGTCATTTATCCAGGGGTGAGGCAGATTTACTGTTACACAGCTGGATTTCATCACTGAAACTTTATCTAAAATAGCCAAACAGTGACTATTAAAAGTCTGGATAAAATCATCAGGATGATTTATTCCCATCAGTAGGCCTAAGAGTGGCTCAAACAAAGCAGAGAAATCATCCGCAACCTCCTGGTTTAAAATCCTCCTTCGGGCTTTTCTTTTAAAAGGAGGAGGGTTTACAGCAAAGTTTACATTAAAAAGCACACAGCTATGATCACTGACATGAAAGTCCTCCACCTGCACATCCCCAACATCTAGGCCAAGTGAGAAAACAAGGTCCAGAGTATGGCCCTTTGTATGTGTTGGTCCAGTGACATGTTGGGTGAAGTTAAAAGAGCCAGTGATGGATAAAAAGTCAGTAGCTGTGTTACAAGAGACATCATCAACATGAATATTAAAATCTCCAATGATCAGGACCCTCTCCAGCTTAATAATGGAAGATAATAAGTCTGTAAAATCATTTAGGAAGGTACTCACTGCGCCAGGAGGACGGTAAATTAAGACACAATAGAATGTGTTAAAAGTCTCAACTCTGATAATCTGAGACTCAAAGGAAGAGAAAGGCTCAGAATTTACCAGTCTGCACAGTTTGCTGTCACGATGCACAACAGCGAGTCCTCCACCACGGCGTTCCGTGCGAGGCGTCCCGATCACAGAGCAGCCGGGAGGACAGAGCTCCTTTAAATGAAAATACTCCTTGTCCCTCTGCCACGTTTCAACAAGGAACAAAAAATCCATGTTCTCACTCAAAAAGAGATCATTAAGAGTCAGGGATTTGTTGGAGATGGAACGAGCGTTCAGTAATGCCATCCGGGTCGGAACTGACAGATCAGCTGTGGCCACAGCTGACTGCAGAGGGACTGACAGCAGGCACCTGTTGCGATGACAGGAAATCAAGCGATGCTGGGCAGTCCTTCTCTGGTCGGGCAGAACGGTCCGGCGAAACCCCAAAGACAGGTCCATAATCCCATCCACGAGCGACCGGGGCAGAGAAACGTGTGTGACGGGTGAATAAATCCATGACTGGGGGAACAGTGGAGCGTCCGAGGCGTTGTCCTGGAGGGAGATCGGTCGCAACCAGCGAGCATGTTCGTGGCGACTGGACCCCAGACCATCAGTCCGAAGAGCTCGCCTCCTCGATACCTGTACGCCACCTCGGCAACCCCTTCTCCTGGATTTCTTCCCTGGCTTACCGGGACGCCAGTTTGCGAAGAGAAGCCGGTACTCAGGTGAGGAGGAAGAACACACAAACGGTGGCGGAAAAGTTTGTCGGTAGCCCTCCCGGGAATCAAAGGGTCTTTCCATGGACGTTTTAATCCGGAACAAGGACCATCGGTCATAAACCATTGCAGCAGAGATACATCCATTTAGAGGTGAGGTTATGACGACAAACATGACAGATAAAAACAGCGAAAAACGGGCAGGAGCAACAGTGGCCAAGCCAAACAGAGGCGCCATGTCCTCCATCTTTTCGCAGCACAGACAAGATGCTTTCACACAAGCTTTAATGTCTTTAACAAATAAACAGAAACAAACAGGGAAACAGAATTCTTCCACCTATCAAATATGAATGTAGTTTGATTGATTAATAGATCAAGTTATTTCCTTCCATCTCATTCCCTCCTCAGCCTGAGTGGCTGTAACCTCTCAGATGAAGGATGTGCAGCTCTGTCCTCAGCTCTCAGCTCCCAGTCCTCCAGCCTGACAGAACTGGGCCTGAGTAACAACAACCTGCAGGATTCAGGAGTGAAGCAGCTTTCTGATGGACTGAAGAGTCCAAACTGCAGACTGGAAACTCTCAGGTAAGGATTCATTAACTTTCCAGGTGAGAGCTGATATAATTCTGGGTTATTGGATGAAAAAGCAGCTTCCAGGTACCTTGATCAATGAAACAGGTTGATCTGTTCTGCCCTTTGATTATCTGGCTTAAATAACTCTGATAATGAAATATAACACACACAATTTAAAGAAAAATGCTAAAGTGCTCTTTTACTTTAACTCCTTTCCATTCCTGTAGATTTGTCCTAAAACACAGATCCATCACATACCCAAAGTAAACTACTTTACAGAAATATGAGCAGTTTTTTTCCTTTAAAATAGTGCATAAAACCTTTAAATGTGGACACACTGCACTGGGGCAAAGGGATGATATTTGGTTGGTTATTTGGTTTGAGGTGAACCTCCTTTGTGAAGGCGACTGTGAATTAGACAGATGTGTGGCGACAAAGCCACATCATCCTTTAGTGAATCAGAAGCTGAATTTATTTCCCAAACAGACAGAATCATTCTAAGTGTTACTGGAAGTAAATAAGACATGTTTGAACTCATTGGAAAGTGTGATTTTTATAAATAGATGCCTTTAGGTGACTATTATCTGGATCTCCAAGTCCCAGCTCCTCACCAAGTCTGACTCTAACTTTTAATATGGCAAAAAAATAATATTTTACAGCTAGAAGCTCTTGAAAAACAGCTCCACACAGACAGCTGCATGTCTTCACTCTGAACTGAAGTGTGGATTTATTTTCATGTCTGAGGATGAGAAACTCTAAAAAAAAAATGTTTAACTTCTTTTATTCTATATTTTTTTACTTTATTTCCACGGACAAATAAACAAAACCAAATGGGAAAGAATTCTATAAAGGTTATTTGATTGATTGATTATTTAATGTATTTTCTCTCTCCTCAGCCTGAGTGGCTGTAACCTCTCAGAGAGAAGCTGTGCAGCTCTGTCCTCAGCTCTCAGCTCCCAGTCCTCCAGCCTGACAGAACTGGGCCTGAGTAACAACAACCTGCAGGATTCAGGAGTGAAGCAGCTTTCTGATGGACTGAAGAGTCCAAACTGCAGACTGGAAACTCTCAGGTAAGGATTCATGAACTTTCCAGGTGAGAGCTGATATAATTCTGGGTTATTAGATGAAAAAGCAGCTTCCAGGTACCTTGATCAATGAAACAGGTTGATCTGTTCTGCCCTTTGATTATCTGGCTTAAATAACTGATAATGAAATATAACACACACAGTTTAAAGAAAAATACTAAAGTGCTCTTTTACTTTAACTCCTTTCCATTCCTGTAGATTTGTCCTAAAACACAGATCCATCACATACCCAAAGTAAACTGAGAGCTGTTCTACAACCATGTGTAGCAGTAGCAGTAGTGTTGTGTCTGGCATTATGATGCTTTCATCCTGCAACAGTCACTGCTACCATGATAAATGGGAAGTCTGACCGTGCAGAAACATAGATTTTAAATGTCCTGCAACTACCACCAACTCTGAGGAGATGTTAGACATTTAATTTAAACTGTGTGTGGCAAACAGAGCTGATCTTTGAGAACTGGATGCCACGGCACTGACTTGCATCAATTCTAGCTGTTTTTTTCCTTACATCTTGTACATAAAACCTTCTTTAAATGTAGACATACTGCACAGGAACAGGGATATTTGGTTGGTTGATTGGTTTGAGCTAAATTTGACCCTTTGTAAATTAGACAGATGTGCGGTCGAAAAACCCACGTTATCTTTTTTTGAGTCAAGGCCAAAATGTATTTCTCCACACAGTCCACTGGAATGTTGTTGTTTTTATCTGATGTTTCCTCCCCAGACTCGTCAGACTCACACTGACTGCATGTGTTCAGTACGTCCTGAAGTATAGACTTAGTTTAGCTCTCTTTTTTGTTCATTTTGAACATGAGAAACTTTAACAAAGTAACCAAAATCCAGTTTGTGCTTTTTAACTTACTCTTCTGTGGAAACTTTTTAAGTCTTGAGTCTAAGAAAGAGAAGAACATGTTGTCATTCATGTATTAATTTCTTGGTAGAAAGGTCGGTCAGTCCTACAGAAAGCATGTCAGTCTGCAGAGTGACAGACAAAGGCTGCAGCTACAGAGCCACAGCTGAGCTGGGCCAGATAACACTTTGGTGCTGGAGAAACAGCTGACTGTTAGTGTGAGAAGATGCTTTGCTCACATGGTGTTCTTTGCTGAGCTGATCTGATCACAGGATGAGCCAATAACAGCAGCAGATACATCTTTTAGTTTCTCCATCTACTGAGCTAAGACGGCACATGTAGACATCTTCCATCACACTTTAATGTCTTTAACAAATAAACAGAAACAAACAGGGAAACAGAATTCTTCCACTTATCAAATATGAATATAGTTTGATTGATTAATAGATCAAGTTATTTCCTTCCATCTCATTCCCTCCTCAGCCTGAGTGGCTGTGACCTCTCAGAGAGAAGCTGTGCAGCTCTGTCCTCAGCTCTCAGCTCCCAGTCCTCCAGCCTGACAGAACTGGGCCTGAGTAACAACAACCTGCAGGATTCAGGAGTGAAGCAGCTTTCTGATGGACTGAAGAGTCCAAACTGCAGACTGGAAACTCTCAGGTAAGGATTCATGAACTTTCCAGGTGAGAGCTGATATAATTCTGGGTTATTAGATGAAAAAGCAGCTTCCAGGTACTTTGATCAATGAAACAGGTTGATCTGTTCTGCCCTTTGATTATCTGGCTTAAATAACTCTTATAACTCTGATAATGAAATATAACACACACAGTTTAAAGAAAAATGCTAAAGTGCTCTTTTACTTTAACTCCTTTCCATTCCTGTAGATTTGTCCTAAAACACAGACCCATCACATACCCAAAGTAAACTACTTTACAGAAATATGAGCAGTTTTTTCCTTTAAAATAGTGCATAAAACCTTTAAATGTGGACACACTGCACTGGGGCAAAGGGATGATATTTGGTTGGTTATTTGGTTTGAGGTGAACCTCCTTTGTGAAGGCGACTGTGAATTAGACAGATGTGTGGCGACAAAGCCCCATCATCCTTTAGTGAATCAGAAGCTGAATTTATTTCACAAACAGACAGAATCCTTCTAAGTGTTACTGGAAGTAAATAAGACATGTTTGAACTCATTGGAAAGTGTGATTTTTATAAATAGATGCCTTTAGGTGACTACAATCTGGATCTCCAAGTCCCAGCTCCTCACCAAGTCTGACTCTAACTTTTAATATGGCACAAAAAATAATATTTTACAGCTAGAAGCTCTTGAAAAACAGCTCCACACAGACAGCTGCATGTCTTCACTCTGAACTGAAGTGTGGATTTATTTTAATGTCAGTTTTGTCATGTCTGAGGATGAGAAACTCTAAAAAACTGTTTAACTTATTTTATTCTATCATTTTTTAGTTTATTTCCACGGATAAATAAAAAAAACCAAATGGGAAAGAATTCTATAAAGGTTATTTGATTGATTAATTAATGTATTTTCTCCCTCCTCAGCCTGAGTGGCTGTAACCTCTCAGAGAGAAGCTGTGCAGCTCTGTCCTCAGCTCTCAGCTCCCAGTCCTCCAGCCTGACAGAACTGGGCCTGAGTAACAACAACCTGCAGGATTCAGGAGTGAAGCAGCTTTCTGATGGACTGAAGAGTCCAAACTGCAGACTGGAAACTCTCAGGTAAGGATTCATGAACTTTCCAGGTGAGAGCCGATATAATTCTGGGTTATTAGATGAAAAAGCAGCTTCCAGGTACCTTGATCAATGAAACAGGTTGATCTGTTCTGCCCTTTGATTATCTGGCTTAAATAACTCTTATAACTCTGATAATGAAATATAACACACACAGTTTAAAGAAAAATGCTAAAGTGCTCTTTTACTTTAACTCCTTTCCATTCCTGTAGATTTGTCCTAAAACACAGATCCATCACATACCCAAAGTAAACTGAGAGCTGTTCTACAGCCATGTGTAGCAGTAGCAGTAGTGTTGTGTCTGGCATTATGATGCTTTCATCCTGCAACAGTCACTGCTACCATGATAAATGGGAAGTCTGACCGTGCAGAAACATAGATTTTAAATGTCCTGCAACTACCACCAACTCTGAGGAGATGTTAGACATTTAATTTAAACTGTGTGTGGCAAACAGAGCTGATCTTTGAGAACTGGATGCCACAGCACTGACTTACATCAATTCTAGCTGTTTTTTTACTTACATCTTGTACATAAAACCTTCTTTAAATGTAGACATACTGCACAGGAACAGGGATATTTGGTTGGTTGACTGGTTTGAGCTAAATTTGACCCTTTGTAAATTAGACAGATGTGCGGTCGAGAAACCCACGTTATCTTTTTTTGAGTTAAGGCCAAAATGTATTTCTCCACACAGTCCACTGGAATGTTGTTGTTTTTATCTGATGTTTCCTCCCCAGACTCGTCAGACTCACACTGACTGCATGTGTTCAGTACGTCCTGAAGTGTAGACTTAGTTTTACTGTCTGTTTTGAACAAGAGAAACTTTAACAACGTAACCAAAATTCAGTTTCTGCTATTTAACTTACTCTTCTGTGGAAACTTTTTAAGTCTTGAGTCTAAGAAAGAGAAAAACATGTTGTCATTCATGTATTAGTTTCTTGGTAGAAAGGTCGGTCAGTCCTACAGAAAGCATGTCAGTCTGCAGAGTGACAGACAAAGGCTGCAGCTACAGAGCCACAGCTGAGCTGGGCCAGATAACACTTTGGTGCTGGAGAAACAGCTGACTGTTAGTGTGAGAAGATGCTTTGCTCACATGGTGTTCTTTGCTGAGCTGATCTGATCACAGGATGAGCCAATAACAGCAGCAGATACATCTTTTAGTTTCTCCATCTACTGAGCTAAGAGCACATGTAGACATCTTCCATCACACTTTAATGTCTTTAACAAATAAACAGAAACAAACAGGGAAACAGAATTCTTCCACTTATCAAATATGAATGTAGTTTGATTGATTAATCGATCAAGTTATTTCCTTCCATCTCATTCCCTCCTCAGCCTGAGTGGCTGTAACCTCTCAGAGAGAAGCTGTGCAGCTCTGTCCTCAGCTCTCAGCTCCCAGTCCTCCAGCCTGACAGAACTGGGCCTGAGTAACAACAACCTGCAGGATTCAGGAGTGAAGCAGCTTTCTGATGGACTGAAGAGTCCAAACTGCAGACTGGAAACTCTCAGGTAAGGACTGTATGAAAACAAGCTTCTCCAAACTACACTAACACTCCAGATAATGTAGATGAGGATGAAATCACGTGTACGCTCAGCTGGGCTCAGATGGACCGAGGTGCTCTGTGGATGTTCCTTCTTGTTGTTTCCTTCAGTAAAAACAGTAAAGTGTAGGTGTATATTAATCCAGCTGAATTCCCAATAAAGCTGCTCTCATTCAAGGATTTTTCTGGGTTTTTTTTGTCAAAGTTTGAAAGTGTGACTGAAAATCAGCCCATTAAGACTACATGTCAGCTGGTGGTCACTTAAAGCATGTAATAAAATCACCATTCAAGTAACCTAAAGACAACAGGTGTACAGTGAGTTCAGCTGTACTTACATGTACCCTGAAGCCAAACTGGCAGCTGGTTCCACAGAGAGGGGCCTGATAACTGAAGGCTCTGCCTCCCATTCTGCTTTTAGAAACTCTGGGAACCACAAGTAAACCTGCAGCCTGAGAGCAAAGTGCTCTGTTGGGAACATATCCAACAATGAGATGTTCTCACTCAGGCCGCAGAGTTGCAGCGTCAGACAGACTTCAGTCAGTAACTGGATTCTGCTCCTCTGCATGTGAACAGTTATAAGGAAGGTGTTCCAGTTAATGCTCCAGTCAGGCTGTGAGCAAAGCTCAACTCAAATGTGGAGGAACTGTGCATGATACAGCCAACAGCTGCAGAGTCATCAGAATATTTGAGGAGATGACAGGACTCTGGGGTGTGCTGGAAGTCTGAGGTGTGCAGAGTTCAGTGAAGAGTGAAATGTTGAAATATTCACAATAATCTAAAGTTTTTATTCTCAGAGGTTTTCTTTTCATCCAGGTTTTTCATTCACTGCTGCCATGTTTCCTCTTTGTTTGTCACAGAAGATTGTTTATATTTTCTTCTCATTTGATCTGAAACTGTTACTGAGGCAAAATGATGAAAAGAATCTTTCTCTCAGAATGTTGTTACCATTGGATGACATCCAGCTTGAGTTTCAGAGCAGTTCTCTCAGAGTCTGTTGTTGTGTGTGTCTGCAGCCTGTCAGGCTGTCTGATCACAGAGGAAGGCTGTGCTTCTCTGGCTGAAGCTGTGACCTCCAACCCCTCCCATCTGAGAGAGCTGGACCTGAGCTACAACCATCCAGGAGACTCAGGAGTGAAGCTGCTGAGGGCTGCACTGAAGGATCCACACACACTCAGGTATGGAGAGGCCTGCTGCAGCCTCACAATGTCTGATAGAGGAGGAGGAGCTGGGAACATGTTCTCTGTCCTGCACTCAGCCCTGTGCTTCCTGCTGAGTGTTGCATGAACAATCACACATGTAGGAGCCTTTTTACCTTTAACCCTAACCCATTTGTAGAGGTGGTATGCAAGGAGAACATCTGCAGGAACAACAACGAGAAGTGTCTGTTGGTCAGAGTTGATTTAGTTTGGACAGATCTCTGCATGTTAAAGGAACAGTCTTTCATTTTTAGAAACGTCTTTTTGGTCCTCTGACCCTGATTCATTTACAAGGATGGTAGACCCTCCAGAAAAACGCGGGCATAAATCCTTGATTACACGGGCTAAAATCCTTGATCTTGCGATTGAGTATGCGGGTTTTTTAATGATTTTATGCCGTGAAAGTGCGAGAAGTTGCGGAAACTTGCGAATTATGCAAAAAGTTGTGAATTATGCAAAATATGCTGCTACTGAATGAAAAAGAGTCATTTTAAAGACCTCCTATGATAAACAATCAAACTGGAACCAAGTTACTTCACAGAAGGTTTTTTTATTTTAACAACTTGAGCAGTTTCACAATCAGTCGTAAAAAAAAAACATGGCTTAAACATTCCTGAGTCACAGAATTGTAAAAGATCAAATAAATGCTACCTCGTTTCTGGTAGCCCTCGCAATGGTTTTGGAGGTTGATGCCTCGGTGAACGTCAGCTGTCTGGCTTTGGCTTTCCTTTCCGCAGCTGCAGAAAGCATTTTCAAATGTTTCGCGCTGGTAAAGTGGCACGTCACCGACGATTTTCTTTTATGCTCCAACACAGTTGCACGGGGTGCAGAATAGTTTCCCCCCGCTTTCGTGCAAGACATCGGGGTACTGGTTTGCCCGGTCTTTGGCAGTAATGTGCGTCGGTAGGTGAGATCGATTAGCTTTTTCATTTTGTCTCTCGTTAATTTTCTCTTCACGCTACGGTGCTGTTTTCCTTGTGTGTGTCGGTGGCAATGACGTCGCAAGCAGCGAGTCGGATATAAATTACATCACCAGTTAATTTGGTTCATTTAGACTTTTTTTTCTCTTCCCAACTTTATGCAGAAAAGTGTGGAGATTGTGAAATCAAGCGAGTCCTGCATATTTCGCATATTTTGCGCGGAAAATGTGATTATTGCGGTGAATATGCGGCTCTTTTGAAAAATATTGATCCCCGCATAATCAGCGGTATTTTGCTGATTTTGCAATCAAATCAGCGATCGCAAAATCGCGTTTTTCTGGAGGGCCTAGGATGGGTCCAGGACATGTTAGCCTAGCTTAGCACAAAGATTTATAAACCCCTGCGGTTCAGGTTAAGTTTCCTTCATAAATCCTGCTGATTGGAGGTTCCTGATGGTGAATCACAGCAACAGACCCAGAAAATTAATTTAGTCTTCTATTGGTGCCAGTGCTCAGTGTAACATCACACACGAGTGGCATTGCAGCATTTATCTGTTTAGTTCAATCACCTGCAAACACCTGATCAATATGAAGGTAACAGACGAACAGACAGAGGGACGTGCTGCCATCTTGGACATCAGCTTTGTGACACTCTGGCTTTGAATAGAGATCTTTGAGCAGATGAAGTTGCTGCAGCTCATCTTGTCCAGGCAGCAGATCTGATAGATGCTGAAAAGCTGCTTGATCATACATCAGATTATCAATCAGCTTCAATAACAGAGTGGATGTTGGACTAAATAGAAGCTTGATGATGTGACTGCACTTCAAAGTGGAAATGAATACTGGATAAGATTTGGAAGGAGTGTGGTGAGCTGATGCTGCTGATCCCTCTGAAATGTGTTGCTGTCCTCACAACAGCAGGATCTGCAATGATAATGTGAGGGAACAAATCCTCAGTGTGATGATGAAGCAGCTGTTAGTGGTCAGTGTGGAAACAAGCTGTCACAGCTAAAAACCTGCCTCAAACTGTCTCTGACAGTCACTTAGCTTCATGTGCACGGAAAAGAAGTCACTTTAACATTTCCCAGCTGAGTCAGAAAAAAGAGCAACAGTGAAAACAATGTGAAGAATCTGAGGCAGGCTGCTGTGCAGAGGATGTTCCTGTCAGAAGCAGATCAGTCAGACTTTAGGGCAGATAGAAGGTTGCAGCTCTGGGTCAGATCAGGAGTTTTTACAGTGTTCTTCATATGTGAAGAGATGAAAAGGAGGAGACGGCTGAAAGAAGAAATTGTGACTTCCACAAAGCAGTTTTGTACGCGTCAGTGTTGATTCTGCTCATTTTAGTTTCCAGATGCTCCACTCCAGTGGATGTGTCCAGATGTTGGACTGTTCCTTTCTCAGTGTAGAACAATGTGTGTGAGAGCCATGTAATGTCCATGTTTGATGCTGAAAGAGACGGTGCTGCTCTGACCCCCCTCCTCCTTTCAGGGTGGAGCCTGCTGGAGAACGATGGCTGACACCAGGGCTGAGGAAGTGTGAGTGTGTTCTTCATCTGATTCATGACATCCAGCCATCGTCACACTGTCACATCACTCATTGATCAAAGTGAACAGATGATAGATCAATAACTGCAGCTGCACTGTGTTTGTTCTCTCCTTCAGATTCCTGTCAACTCACAATCGACACAAACACAGTGAGCAGGAAACTGAAACTGTCTGACAACAACAGGAAGGTGACACATGTGCAGGAGGAGGTTCAGTCATATCCTGATCATCCAGACAGGTTTGATGACAGGTGTCCTCAGCTGCTGTGTAGAAATGTTCTGACTGGTCGCTGTTACTGGGAGGTCGAGTGGAGAGGAGGAGTTAATATATCAGTGAGTTACAGAGGAATCAGCAGGAGAGGAAGAGGCTGTGAGTTTGGATGGAATGATCAGTCCTGGAGGCTGAGCCTCTCTGATGGAGGTAAATACTGTGTTTATCACAATAACAGAAAAACACCCACCTCCTCCTTCTCCTCCTCCTCCTCCTCCTCCTCCTCCTCCTCCTCCTCCTCTGTCTCTAACAGAGCAGCAGTGTATGTGGACCGTCCTGCTGGCACTCTGTCCTTCTACAGAGTCTCCTCTGACACACTGATCCACCTCCACACCTTCAGCACCACATTCACTGAAGAACTTCTGCATCCTGGATTTGCAGTCTGGTTTCCTGGTTCCTCAGTGTCTCTGTGCTGAGTATACATTGTCGTCCTGTCAGAGAATCCCTGCTGAACAGATAGTTCAGTCTGTTCATGTCTGTCTCTTTCACTCAGAAACACCTTTTCAGATTCATGGACTCAGTCAGTTTCTGTTTGAAACTCTTCTGAATGATTCCTTGGAAACTTCTTCCTCTTCCAGTCCTTTAAAGATGGAAGCTGCCATTCTTCCAGGATGTTGTTTTTCTGTGTGTTTCCAGTCAAAGCTTCACACTGAGTATCAGCAGGTTGTGTTTCTCTGCAGCTGACTTCAACTGAGACCATTCAGCTGAAGTCAGCTGCAGTTAGTTTGCTGCACATGTGACAAACTGTGACATCAGAGAGGAATCACTGAGCTGCCATCAACCCAGATGGATTCCAACCTGCTGACAGATGTTCACTGATTCGGCTCCAATGAGCAGAGGTCTGGTGAGCAGCCGGGGTTCATCCTGATGTTTCACACATTCACTTCCTGTTAGATGATGAAAGGACACCTGGACTGGATCTGGTTCCTGATGGCACAATGTTGTTGAATGTTGCTGTTGAACGCTCACAAAGAAGACTGAAATGATTCTTTACAAACAACATGTGGACCTGAACAGTCCACAACATCTGCTTTGGACTGGAAAATATTTACTGTTTACTGTGTGAAATATATAGTTTGCTATGATCACATGATTTAAAGTGAACTGATGTTGAAATCCCAGGGTTTTCATACATTCACATGTTTAATTTGTCCCTTTGTGTACATGCACAGACAGTAATAATACAGAAAGTAAATGTAATGCAGAACTAAATAAACACCAATCTTTATTGATTTATATAGAGAGTCATTTCTGAATAAAATGTGTGTTTAACTGTGTATCTGGATACCCAAGCAGCTGTAATGTTGGAGTAAAAAAAGACATCCAACCAGGAACAGAATGTGAAATAAAGAGGCAGATCTGCAGGTTTCCAGCCCACAGAGGAGTCCCAGTCCAGCCGGCTGCTGCAAACAGTGAAATCCTCTTTGTAGCTGCCATCAGGAGTGAAAGTCCCGGCTTTGGGCTGGTTTGTTCAGTGAGGTTTTAAAGCCTCCGGGTCGGCATTCAGGCATCCCCGTGTTGGTGCTTATAGAAGTGACTGTAATGGGACGAGCTGCTGACACCACGATGAGTGAGAGAAAAGGTTTGGAGTTGGAATTTAATCAGAGGAGTCGGTTTCTGAATGGAAGTGTTTAAGAAAGCCATCATCCGAAGAAATGTTCCCAAAGCTGAGCTTTTAGTGAATTCCCAGAAATATTGCGTGTGACCTGTTGGCTCCGGGCGTCAGACTGATTCTGAGCTGTTTAGAAGCTTTGGGCTCAATCCCCAGGCAGGAAAAAAGTATTTAAAGCTCAGCAGCACACAGGTGAGGAAGAAATGAAGCGGAATGGTTGTTTATCACTGTGGTGAGACAGCTCAGAGTGATCGAGAGTGTTTCAGTTCTCACAAGTTGTTTTCAATTTAGGGGATTTGATGAAAATAATTTTAGTGTAAAAACTCAGAGAAGAATCAAATGTGCTCACAGTTTGCAGCAGAATAAGCAGTAAAAAAAATAATTGGGCCAATATGAAACGTTTCAATAACAACAATTAATTAAAGAAAGTCACATTTCTGGTTTTACACAACTCAGAATATTTCAACACAGTTATGTACGTGTTCGGCACCTCGTGTGTCTTTGTCTGCTATTTGTTTCTGTTCATTCAGTCACATTTCAGTTCATCAAATATTTACACGATTCAGCTCAAATTAAAATTTCTGCCTCTGAACAGGGATACAAGTATTTTATATTTATATTCCCACTTTTCTTCATATATTTCTGTATATATTTCCACATTTATTTCCTTCATCTTTGACAGATCTGTCCTGTTTGTGGCAGTTCAGTAAAAATATGGAGTTTCTGCAGTCCGGAGGCTGAACTGACATCGTGCAGTTTATCTTTACACCACAAGAGGGCGACACATCACCTTAAGTGAAGAGTCCCCTTCCTTCACAGTTCCAGCAGATATTAGTTACATTAGAGCCGAACTGAACATGGATCAGTAACATTTATTAAGTCCTGATCACTGGAGGCAGCCTTGTTACCACATGGGTAGTGAGACAATCAATCTGGCAAAGACTGGTTGCCCCTGTAGCTCCGCTAAAGCTGCCCCGAAGAGGGCAGATGAGAAGCAGGTGTGACAGCAGGAGCGATCCAGACTCCGCCCAGGGCTTCCAGGAAATCTGCTCAGACCCACCTGAGACTCAGAAGCAAAGCAACAACACAGCCAAGCATGATCGGGACAATTAAGGGTAAACTTCATGTAACCCCTGTTAGATTTGTAGCACTCAGAAATACCGGTTTCCTTGAATGCATTGTAGTTTCCATTATCGTAGTTTTCTCGTCTGGTAATTGAATTTCTGTAGCTTGCCCTGAACGCATCACCCGCAGTTCTCGGTGTGGGTGAAGGTGTGCGAAAGATGGAAAAAACAGGAGGGAAAGAAAGGCAGAAAAACTCCATGCTGCCGTGAATGCCCGCTGTTCTCCAGTTAGCATGAAGAGAGTTTTCCATGAACATTGGTGAGAGAGCTGCTGTTAGTGGTGAACCATAAACGAGTACCTGCCTCCAAGACGTATTCTGTGAAGAGCAGAGACACATGTTTGATGAAACTGAACAACGAACGGCTTCATTCAAAGAGACTTTGGACTCTCACATGAGCAGCAGCATCGTGGTGTTTCAGCCCTTTGATGGGGAGTTGGACACATTTCCCCTCCTGTGGGCTCATTCACTCCTTCAGTCATTAAGCTGCTGCGCTCAGCCTTTGGAATAATAAAGCTGAAATTTCCCTCCATTTCAGACACAACGGGACAACAATGCTGAAAACATTCAAACTGACAAAGTACAACAATCTTTACGAGAAGTTTCATCCTTAAAGGTTTTTACCAGTTACTGTGCAGGTTTGAAACTGCTCCTACTTTCCATCTTCACTGAGTAATGATGAGAAATGTGAGCTGTGGTAAAACTCCAGCATTAACTAAATATGACAGTGTTGTTAAAGTATTAATATGACTGCTCTCTTACATCATAAAACCTCATTTTAGAAAGATTTCCCACATTTCAATGTTCATCCTGACTGAGGGTGTAGTTACAGCTTATGGCCACCAGAGGGAAACATAGAGACAGATGCAAAGATGTTAAGTTAGCAGAGACGCAGTTAGATATCACTTCCGGTGAGGACATAAAATAAAAGCTTCCCAAATAATTGTAAGAGCTTTTTTTATGTTAGTGTTGATCCTATATTCATGTACAAAATAACTTACTTTTCTTAAGAAATTGACTGATTTTGTATGTAAAATATTCCCAGTTCACATATTTGATGTTGCTTGCTTTGTTTTTATCATTTAGAAGACATGAATCTTGACTCTAGTTTTCCTTTTCCTGCCTCAGCTCATGTCCCACCAGGGCTCTCAAGTGTTGAATGCAGGCAAGAGTGACATCCCAGGCCGCAGGAATGGGGTTCTTTCATTAATAATGTTATTATTAGTGTTGTTGTTATTAATAACTGCTTAATAACTCAGACTCATGGGAGACGTGCTTGTTTCCTGCCGTTCCCAAGACCAAAAGGACCGCGCGTGACTGTCCCGCCCAACGCGTGAGCCTTGAGAGCCCCGTGTCCCACACTGCAGAGACGCTCTGATCCGGGACCTGAAGGACAGCCTCGGCCTTGTTTCAGTATCAGATGTGAATGAGCCCAAATACAAGAGCAGAGGCTGCAGGAAATAACTGAGTTTACCATAAAAATGTGGACAAATGAAAGTTTTGGCCTGATGGTGTTAGCAGAGAACAGCTCAAGCTGATCCAGAAGGAAACACAGATGTGTGCACAAAATATAAAATTTCCTTTCATTCCAGGCTGATTGTGACCAACAGCAGCCACATCCTGAAGGAGCTAAAACATGATTTCAGCTCCACTGAGGTCAAAGGTCAGAGCAGATGATCTAAATGAAGTGTGTTGAAGGCTCTCCTGACTGCAGTTAAAGCAGAAAGTCCTCTTCAGCTGTATTAATACTAAATCAGTTCCTGTCGCACATCTCTCTGGGTTTAGGGTGTTTTATTCCTACCTGAGACGGTAACCCCTGTGAAACCATCACAGGTTAAAGTTGGACTGTTCAGATTCAGTCCATTCTTGTCCTGATAGCATTTAGCTTTAGACTTTTTCTCATGTTTCATGTCTCATTTGTGTGGCTGTTTTCTCTTTTTGTTAATAACATGGATGCTTCTTTAGAGCAGTCTGAATGTTTGCTTTGGGACCAGTAACAGAAGGATGGACATTGTTTACATTCATACGGGACACAAAAGGCGTCTGATTCTGATCATTGTGCCAACACAGTTTCTGCAGTGCAGCACTAACTCTGTGTGGGGGGGTCAGCAGGGACCCCTTCAGGGACATTAGGTCAGACGAGCTCTGATGATGACCACATGAGGATTTCTGTCTCTGTATCTGCTGATGGAGAGGAGGCAAAGAGCCGCCGGCAGCGTTTGTCTTGCTGGATGTTTCTGAGCGGCTGCAGCTTCTTTTTCTTCTCTGGAGCTCATATTCATGACGGCACCCTGTGACCATCATCCTGACGTTCACACTTCTGACTGTTGGCTTCAGCAGGAAATCATTTTGTTGTTGTGTGAAACAAAGAGAAGCCATAACTGTTGCATCAGTGCTGTGAGGAGGCGGATTTATTTCTGCTTCTCTGTATTTATTCTGGAGGTCGTCTCAGGGTAACGATGCAGCAACTGAACACTCAGGAAAAAACAGGTTAAAACCACTTTAACTGTAAGAAAGGATCAGAAGGATGAGTTTTAGTTCAGTTTAGGTTCCAGCCGAGTGACTCTGTGGCAGAAACAGAGCTGGATCTCAGAGGCCTTTTCTGTACGAGCCAGTTTACAGCAGAAACACTTTGATCTGCTGCTGAGGAGAAGAAATGTTCCAGCGTGTTCCTGAGCAGCTGCTGATGGACTCATTCAGAAAGAGGCAGATCCCTGAAGCTTCCAGCTGTTGGCTTTCACACATCATTTCATCAGGTGTGACAGAAGTCACGAGTCAGCTTTTAAACAGCAGCAAACAGGTGTGCACGCTAACATTTAGAAATGCAGAATAAAAGAAGATATCAGACATTTCTCAGTGAAACTCTCATTCTGGAAGTCGGTGGTCAAACAACACTGAGAGTCTGCAGGCTTGTTGGCAGCTCTCAGCTAAATGCTGACAGCACTCAGTCTGCAGCAGGCCTCCAAAGACCTGAGAGTCCAGGCTCCAGTGCGGATCCTCTGGGACCAGACAGCCTGCAAATGGACAAATCACTCATTTAATATGGTTCCTCTTTCCTTCTGAACAGAAACCTTTTTTCTCCGTCTCAGGAGCCGAATCCTGTTTGTTTCTGGCTTTGGAGCGACTGACTCCACGATGGTGAGATCAGGACTGAGGCTCAGATCTGTGGCCAAGCAGTGTCCTTCATCACGTAGAGGTCTGATTATGATGCAATATGTCTGAGTGACCTTATATTCAAAGAGTCAAAACTGTCAAAACCACTGAAAAATAATTCCATTTTAAAAACAAGCATTTTCAGGAGAGTTTGCAGCTTCTGCATCCTGTGCAGCAGAAAGGCTGAAAGCAGAAAGTTGTTGGAGCCTCAGAAGAGTCTTAATTCTACCTAAACACATGTTACAGTCGAGAAGTTCATCATGCATCATGTTTGTGTTCCACAGACCTTATTGTGTGTGTTTATTCATTCATATCTGCCATGAAGAAGCGCTGGGAAATGAAACGGCCGTTATTACTGCCCTCTAGCGGTTAAACCGCACAGCTACATCAATCAATGCTTCATGATTTAACCGGAAGTCAGATCACCAGTACCATGGTACAGCGAGAACTATAAAGTCTGCTCTGTTTAAATTTACTGTCACATGAAGTAGCCACGTTTTAGCACCACATTCACTCATTCTGTACTTAACATTTTAAACTAAATATAACCGGAGCTAACAAATATGCTAGCTAACTGCCGCTAACTAGCTAGCTAGCGTTATCTGTAGCTTAGTTTACACTTGAAGAAAAAACCTGCGCCTTTCACACAAAGAGGCCACCAACTTATTTACATTCAGTCTCTCCTGAGTAAAACAAGTTTCAGCTGTTATCAGATCAAACAGCTTCATATTACGTCTGTGAAGTGCAGCACAGCGTTGATAGCATTTAATTGTGAAAGGTACCACCGGAAGTGTAAATAATTTGTAAATCTCCAGCTTTACCTTTTCTGTAGATACCATCTGTGGCCACTAGAGGGCAGAAACGCCCTGCTCACAGCATAAAGACTGAATCTGCAGACTGCAGCTGGCTGCCTTCATCATATGAACAAAATGACTTTGGAACAGATTTCCCTCCATTTCAGACACAACGGGACAACAATGCTGTCAGTAAAACATTCAAACTGACAAAGTACAACAATCTTTAGGTGAAGTTTTGTTTGAAACTGATCTATCTATCTATGACAGTGTTGTGAAAGTATTAATATGACTGCTCTCTTCCATCATAAAACCTCATTTTATAAAGATTTCCCACATTTCAATGCAGTGATGGGATACTCGATTCCTTTTACTGACTCGAGTCACTCACTAAAGTGAATCGGGTTCTCGAGTCACTTGAATCAGTCACCCAGAGTGTGCGCAGGAATGTACAAACAAGTTCCAAACCACGTCCCAAATCATTGTGAAAAAGGCTAAAAGTCCAGAAGTCTCCAAGGCCAAACATTTATTTTTCTTTCTTTCTCTCTAAATAAATTCTAATAACCCAAACAGCCAATAGATTAACATTCAGTGCGAAACAGTGCAAAATTATAATAAAATGTATGAAACTGTGCACAAATAGAACATTTAAATAAGCTGAACTATAGTGCAAAGTAATAATATTCTAACATTCAACACTGCACCATTACAATAAAATAATTATGTACAGAATGAAGGAACTCCCGCTTCCTTCAAAATAAAGCCGAGAGGGAGAGAGAGCTGTGAGCTGTGAGTCGGGTAAAATAAATCATGGAAATATAAATACTGTTGGAGCTATTTATTCCTGATCTTCATTACTTTGAATTTTGTTCAAATGTATTCTTAGTTTACTTTATATTTTTGGGGAGTTATTGACAGAGTTTATTTGTAGGTTAATAATTGTTTGTTTTGTGTTTCTTTGTTTCTTTGTTAGACAGGAAGAACTGTGGGTCCATTTCCTATAAGTACAGGGACTGGTATAGGACCAGGATGGGTTGGGCTGGGGCCTGTGGTTTTTTACCAGAGCAGGAGAAGCAGCAGAGGACAAAGAAAAGTTACATCTGTGTTATTTGCTTGTTGAGTTTATATTTTTGAGTTGTAAACCACGTCCCGGAGAGATGTTCCAATAGTGGAAGGAGTGTTGTTGTGTTGTAGAGGGGCGGGGCGTTATTCAGACGCACTCAGCCCACGAGCAGCAGAGCTCCTCAGCTGGCGTGTTACTCAGAAGATGACGTCATGAAGCTGCTGAATAAGGCTTCGGAGGTTTGGATGAGACCCAACGCTGGAAGTTTCCTTTCTTGCTGCCCTTGAGTTAACGCGGCCAATGAGGTCTGCAGAGTGGTGTTCACATGATGTTCCCACGTGTTTAAGATGCTGCACCGACGCTTTCACATCACCTGTTTCACTGCATGCAAACACGGCACATTGCAAGCAAATGGAGCGCATTATGGAAGCTGTTTGTGCTGGAGATGTTTCTTTAATGTTTATTCTCTTTGGAAAGGCTTTGTATCCTGTGAAGTTCAGTTTATGATTTGTTTGTTTTCATTTCTCTATTTCTCACAGCATGACTGACCACAGCCATGTGCACATAAATGCCCGTGCATGAGAGGAAGGACTTGTGTTGGTGATTCCAACTGAAGGGAGTAACACTCAGTCATTTCAGTGATGCGTCCCTCAGGTTCAGCCTCGGTGAACACCTTTACTTTCTCTCACAGCCTGCTGTGTTTCTCACTGACTGATTCCATCTGAGTTATGAAGCCAAAGCAGGAAACCGTGAAAAGATGTGAAAAACATCTGGATGGAACTGATGTGTGTGTTTAGAAAGCCTGAACTTCTAAAGGTCCATGTGGTGACCATGTGTTCTGATGGTGTTGTATGAGTTTTATAAACTCTGAGGTGTCAAACAGAAGCTGTGAACATTACAAGCGGCTCTGCTGCCATTCCTCCAGAAACACTTCCGCTGCTCCGGCTTCAGGAGCCAGTAGGAGCTCTGTCGGTCTCTGACGTCACGAGCAATAACCAATGGGAGACTTTGGAACAAGCCCCGCCTCCTGATTGGCTGCTCCTGCCGGGCTGAAGCATAGAGATGAATCCAGAGAGCAGAGCAGCCTCGTCCCCTCTGTTAAAGACACCTTTATGTCCACTGAATCCAGTCTGAGGAGAACTCCGAAATGTTCCAGCTAACAGGAAAGTTGTCCACAAGAACCAACACAAGAGGCTCCATGTTTTTAAGGGTTAGCTACAGCAGAAAGTTTCAGCGCTTTGGAGGAGCAGACAGGAGTCCAGCAGCTGAGGAGTGAACCCCAAAAAACCCATTCAACACGCCTAAAAGGCAACCTACAGAAACTCAAGTGTCCGCTACATTTGGGATGTTTCCTCTGCTGTACTTGGTGTCGAGCAGCCGTTTAAAGCAGCAACTGACGCCTTCGCTCTCAGCCAGACTCCATTGAGAAAACCCCTCATTTTAGCTCCCCGGACACCGCAGGCGTTGGTCCGTTTGTGGGACTCTGGTGTTTCACATGTTGGGTAAAACTCCAGAGTCCCACATTAGCAGGAAAACTACCCACTGAGGCAGCTGCAGACCAACGACCAAAGCGGAACTTTGGAAGGTGAAACAGCTGGTTTCCTCTACAGTCTGCTAACCGCGGCCACAACCACTAAATGAACAAATGTATGGGTGAAAATAGTGGAAGTTTAGCCGTAAAAGGATCCAGACTAACCCCTCCATGCAGCCGCTGTGTTTTTATATCGTTTTATTTCACTTTAGTAAAACACGGAATGTTTTTTGTCAGCATTTTACATCAGATTGCTTCTCTGTGTGTGTAATATAACCGAATTATCAATAAATCTCTCTCTCTTATTGAAATATTCTTCTGCTTTTCTTGTTTGAATCCAGACCAACTCTGACATACTGACACAGATTTGGTCCGTTACGTCCACGTTAACACTAAATAAATCTTCAGGAAGTCATTTTCCGGCTTCAGCTCTGCACCGGCCTATAAAATCCTGATTTTACAGCAGCGACGTTGTCCAATAAGATCAACATCAAAGTCAGTTAAAGAGCACGTCTGTGCGGTTAATTCGGCTTCATTCCCATGGAAAATGATCCCCGAGAGAGAAAGTTATGAGCGATGTTACGTTTGAACTCCTGCCGGCTGCTGTTCTTCTTCTTCTCTGTCAGCGGCGGTTACTCAGCAGCTTGTACGCGCATTACCGCCACCTGCCGGACTGGAGTGTGCATCAGGATGGCGACTCTCTCCAAGCCCTCCTAATTAATCTCTGCTCTCTTCCGAAATCTAAAAGCAGATCCATCGCCTCCATCAGCCGAGCTTCTCTGTAACATCTCTCCATCAGCCGGTTGCTCTTTTGGAGTTTTTAGCGGCTGCCTTTCTGCTTGATATTTGGGACATTGTAAAAACACACGGCCCGCCGTCTCCTGCTGTGCACACTGCTCACAGCCACCTGTGGCACGCTCATTCATCACCTTTAACCCTGTATGACCGTCATGTGACCTCAGTGAGACCAATCAGTGATCAGCACCAACACCTGAACTCATTCAGCTCTGATTCTTCACAATGTGGAGAAATGTTCCCAAAAGTGAAGCTCTCAGTTTAGAGAAGGAGCCTCCTGCTTTTCTGTGTTCATGAACTTTTCTGCCAGCACAGTCAGACAGTAAAAAGCTCCTTTTTTCCTCTTTATTTCGTCTTGTTGGCAGTCTTTACACCGCAGTTCCACATGCGTGCTGCTCAGTGTTGCATCTTCACTGTGGTTCTCTTTTTATTCAGTTCCACGTGCCGTGCTGTTAAAGTCTGACATCAGGGAGCTTTGATCACCAGCATCAGATCTACCAGAGAAACTGTTGGACATGGAAACACATTTTTCATCTGACTTCAATAAATCCTGTTCTGGAGGAGCAGACAGGGAGAATAAAGTGGAACTGATCTCTCACTGGATCAGAACTCCCTCTCTGGGTGTTTCCTCTCAGTTTCCTTTCACTTCCCATCCCGTTGTGGCGCAGCTGCTTTTCTCCGCGTGAAGCTCCTGAAGGTAAGTCCAGCTGTTTTTAATGTGTGACGCGTTAACATTAGCTGTGGGCGGCTCAGTTCCGGCAGAAACCTGCGCTCCAAACTTCACGGTACCAGCTGTGAGTCCGGTACCGTCGGGGCGGAGGAGGCAGCCGCTCGGCTCTGTTCGGCTCGGCTCGGCCTGTCCGCCATGTTGTCACTTCCGGTGTCAGTAAGTCGTGAACGAAGCTTTTAAAGTTGACATAACTTCGGGCCTTCAATAGTTGGACTGCTCAGATCGGGACAGAATTGTTGTGATGAGGCAGATGATCAGTGGCGCCAGCAGAAATAAATCCTAAGGGTGGCTGGTGGGGGCAAGGCAACATCTTGGGGTGGCATACCCGACCAAAAAAAACACACAAAAAAACACCTATTTATTGATTTACTGAATTTACAGTATATTCATATATTAAAACACTGATTTGTTATTATTGCTGTCACACTTTAATAATATTAACTTAATATATTTAGGTTATTCAACATGACAGAATACAATGTCTGACACAAAGACTGTAATTGCTTCCTGCAGACTAACAGCGTCAGGGTATGGGAGGTACCCTATATCACCACAAGATGGCGCCATTGCACAAAAACCTTGGGCACAGTGTTCCAGAAGTTTAAGATTTATTAGTGCAATTCGTACCTACATTAATTTACTGGTCTTTGCCTTGAAAATCACTTAACTTAATGTTTAAATGAAAATCAATGCATTTGAACACACCAAAAATTGTTTTCATTTCTCCTTTATTGTACGGTGCGCAAATTTCACCATTTCTGCATTTTTATACAAATAAGGAGCAGGATATTATATGTACAAATCAGAGCAGGATTATTTTAATACAAACTACAAGCACAGTGCAAACCTCCGCCAAGGCCATAGGGTCACTGACGCCATAACATCTACACACTGTGCCTATCATATAACTTACAACCAGATCTGGAATCCACATCCGATCAACACTCAACTTTGCTGTTTGATAGAACATTTGACTATGTTACACCCTAATTTTTTTTCAAGTCTTTCTGACTTGTTTTTGTGGAGTTATCCTGCTGACAGACAAACAGACAGACAAACCAACGCGACAGAAAACCTCCTTGGTGGAGGTAATCAGCGTTGGACATTCTATGTACAAATCAGAGCAGGATTATCCTTCGGTTCTTGTGCCTTTTTGCAAAAACATCCACAAATTCATCCAAATTTATGGCCTTTGACCACCTGGATTCAATACTCAGCAATCCTAAATTGCTTAGACGTTCGTCAGACATTGAGTTTCGCAGCACTATTTTTATCAATTTTAAAACTGAAAAACTGCGCTCACAGGCTGCAGTGCTCACAGGTAATGCAAGTGCAATCTTGCAGATTTTGAACATCTCAGGGAATACCTCCGCATATGGTTCCAGGAAAACAGTAAGGTCTAATAAGCTGGATGGTGTGTCAACACCACCAGTTTTCTTTCTCTGCAAAACTCTTTTGAGTTGTGGGATTTCATGTTCAAGACCATCTGTCTTACATTTGTATTGAGAAGCCAAAGCCAAAATTAGACTTAATACATTCCCTAATCCACACAAATCCAATACGCTCCCTTGTGGTGGCTAACGGGGTGGCAGCGAGTGATCTGATGGTGGCTGTAGCCACTCCTAGCCACCACGTGGTGGCGCCACTGTGTAGATCCATTAATACCCGGATGATGGGCAGCACGACATGTTCGTGGAAAGACTCATGAGGTGACAGCGAAACAATTCTCAGCAAAGCAGATCTCATGAAAACATCCAGTGCAGAACAGGGCTGATGAATGGTTGGACTATGGGATGTCTAATTGTTAGCTTTTATAGGGGAAACAGGCGGAGGCTTGCATTTAGTTTCTACAAGTCATGAGCAGGGGCGGTTGCAGACCAAATTTATCAGGGGGGCCAGGGTGGGGCCGGGGTTTTTTCATGGGGCCCCAGAACAAAAAAAGATATGAAGTGAATTTATTTGGAGCACAAACAAAATGAATTGAACATTTAACAATAAAACATAGAAACGAATTTGAAAGCAAAGACTTCACCTACTGCAAATCTGCAGAATAAACCTTTAAAGAGCAGCTTGGCTGGAAGCTGCGTCTCCTGTCCCCCGTTCATGTGGTCGGATATGTCCTCAGACTGGGCTGCACTGGTGGGTCATCCGTGCACCTGCTGATACCTGAAAAGACACGAATGTAGAGTGTAGCAGCCTGGGTCCTATTTGGGTTTACTGATATTTGGATAGCTATTTGAGTTTACATGTTGAAATATGATTTACGTTAATTGTAATAAAAAAGGAGCTATTTATAGTATTTATAGACAGATAATTAATTTAATAAGTTAACAGTTTAATTCAGGTCATTTATGTGTGCATTATTTAAAAAGGTTAAAAATTGCATACATTGCTTTTGATTTGTTGTTAATCTCAGAGAGTGTGGTTACCGGAGTCATTATGTTCAGGCGGCTTAGGCCATATTTACACATAGCCGGGTATTTAGAGAAACGAATATTTCCCCCCCTCCGTTTTCAATAATAACATCGTGCACACAACATCGTTTTCAAAAAAATTGTCATTTACATCAACCCGCATAAATACGCCGTCAAGCGCCATAATAACTATGCCAAACCTATTGGCGGCAGTGTAGGGAAAGGAATAAAGCCACGCAAGCCAATCAAAATCCTCAGAATCGAGGACTTTCCTCATGTGAAGGAGGAGATAACGCGAGCAAATATCACAACAAAACTGAAGGAAATAAGAGGGAAATATAGACAGTCAGTGGATACTGGACGCAGGAGCGGCCACGGAAGAGTGGTGCTCCTCTATTTTGAACCGTGCGAGCAGGTTTGGGGTGGCAAATGCAATAAGGCCACAAACGTAAAAATTAGTAGAACTTTAACATCATCCATGATAATCCTGATCAGTAGCCAAACAAACTGTAAACATAAGGCGCTCGCATGACGTTAAGCATTTTCTGGCGCATAATGTGACGTTTAAGAACCTAAAACGCCGTTTCTCCCAGTTGACACGGCAACACATAACCGGCGTTATCAGAAATCTCCACTTTGGCCGGAGGTTTTAGAAATAATCGTTTTCTGTGATTAAAAACGGGGTTTTGGTGTAAATGAGAGGCCAAACCGCAGGAAAATATCTGCGTCTTCCTATCGTGTAAACGGGGCCTAAAGCCTGGTTTATAGTCGGTAACGCAAGAAGCAAAGCCAGACGCAAGAAGAAACGCAAGCCCTTGCGCGGTTGCAAGCCCCCCCTTTGCGTGCTTCTGTGTGTCACCTCAATTTTCTAAACTTCACGCAACGTGAAAAAAAAAAGACGCAAGCCACTATCTACAACCTCCTGTCCTGGCGGTGAATTGTCAAGCAGCACACGCAAGCGCCGGCAAAGCTAAATAAGCATAAACGTCTCGAGCCATTAACACACGCGCAAGAAGAAAGCGCAAGGGCAGTTAAAAGAAGTATAACTCGGCCTTTAGAGTGAAGCCACACAGTTTTTTTTTTTTTTACCTTTCTCTCTCTCTGTCACTTTCTTTGTTTTTTCTCCCAGCTTTTTTATTTTTCTCATATTGGATCAGTGCGGTACCTGCTTTATGTTTTTTGGAAGTAAATTGAGGAACAAAAGAGGATCTTGTGGAGTTTTTATTTTGTCGTTGATGACGAGAGAGAAGAGCGTCAAGCTAACGGCTTCATTAAGGAACCTACATAGAGTAAACATGAGGGTGTAACTGAGAACAATATTAATTGATCCCCCATCTGAGCCGTCCAACTGCAGTAGTTTCCATCCAGGACCTCGTGCAGAGCCATCAGCATGAAAAAGAGCAGTGAAATGGCCCTTTATGCCCATCCCTTTAATTGCTGAATGGGAAGTCAACTCCAGCGCCGCTGACGTCCGTCAGCAGGAATGATTTTAATGTTTGATCCACACAGTTTGACAGGAAGATGAAGTTCATCTCACTGAGCACATGTGTGTTTTCACAGAGCAGGACTTTAACTTTAAGTTTCAGACTGAGAATGTGAAGCTGACACCCTGCAGCGGTTTGGTTAGATGCCATGTTGGATTCCTGCTTCCTCTGAGGCTCTTCTGTGTGTACTGACCCTGAATTCTAACTTCTAACTGGTGGATCGGGTTTCTGCGCTCAGACTGTGGCATCAGCCTCTAACATCTCCCCCTTAAAGCTGAATGTTGAACATATGAGTCCACTGCGTGTTAAAACAACACATTTCTGACGAGTTTATACTGAAACACGATTTTATTATCGGAGCACAAGATCTGACACATGGAGAGGAGGATGTGAGTTGATGTGCAGATGAATGATCTGTGTTTCCTCTGCAGAAGAAGGTAGAAAGTGTGTGTGAGCTGATGTGAGTTCAGCAGCATGGATCAGAGTGAGGACACTAAAACCTCTCTGTGTGGGGAACATGAGAGCCAGAGCAAAGCTCAGAGGTGAGGTGACCATCTCTAACTGTCCATGACTCTTCTCCATGTCCCAGCTCAGCGCTCACATCACCAAACCACCTTTATTCACAGGAAGGGACAGAGACCTGGACCCAGGAGGGGGTCCTCACAGAGCGAACTGCAGAAGGATCACCCACTGATCAAATTACAGGCCTCGAAAGCAGAGTAAGTTAACATCAGGTCATTGATTTAGAGGTTATTAAGTATATCATGCATGCAGGCTGAAAAGCATTTTTTTTCCCATCAGGATCCTCCAGAGACCTGAACCAGAACCTGAACCCAGCTGTGTGTCCTTTAAGAGCGACCGGTCGAAGGATATTATTACTGAATTCCATCCTGATGTTCCATCAGCCCAACAGTGAGTAGCTGTCAGTATTCAGTGGAGGCTGCATCATGTTTCAGATGATAACCAGTTTCCAGCTGAATTACTTGAGACTTGTTGATGTCTCTGATGAACTAATGAGCTGCATCATGTCTGAAAATCATGTGTGAAAACAAGTGTTTTTCTGTCAGGATCCATCAGAGACTCAGACCTGGACCTGAACCTGGAGCTGAGCCTGAACCCAGCTGTGTGTCCATGAAGAGCAACGACTCAATGTATCTTCCTATTGACTTCAAATCAGACCAACATCCATCCCCTCAGAGGTGAGCTGAGTGTAAATGCTGTAACAGAGTAAAATGAGTCAGTTTGAACAGTTTTTACTCCAACGTGTGTTTAATGTGAGCTCAGCTCTGCTTCACATCCATTTCTATGTTCATATGTGAAGCGGTGTGTGTTGGATGTTTTCCACCAACGCAGCAGTCGTCCAATAACCATAAGGTTGGTGGTTCGATTCCCACTCAAAAAAAGTTTGGTGAACTAACAGCTGGAGGGGTGTCCACCTCCTTGCCACAGCTGAGCTGCTCTTGAGCAAGGCACTGTACCCCCATGCTCCCCAGGTGCTGTGATTCCAGTGTATATGGCATCTGTCTCTCTGAATGTGTGACCCTGTGTGTGTTCAACAGGTGCCAACCTGGATGGGTCAAAAGCGGAGGAGAAATTCTGTGTATGTTCCCTGTAATGTAGATGACAATAAATCTAATCTTAATCTTCATGATTCCTCCACAGAGTGGACCAGCAGAGCTCAGAGGGTCCCAGTGGTCCGTCTGCCCAGCAGCATCAAACACAGCTGGACTCCATATTTATGGTCTGTACATGTACAACAACTACTTTCCCATCTGTTCTGCTCACAGTCCTCTCCATGCTGCACTCTGTAGACCAGTGGGTTGTCAGTGTGTCCAACATGGATCTGATGTTTGGCTCCATGGTTTCAGTCTGATGGGCTCATTCATATAGTTTTCTGTTCCAGCTGCTGGAGGACAACATGCTCACTTTTGTGAAGGAGGAGCTGAAGAAGATGCAGAAGGCTCTGAGTCCAGATTACCCAGAATGCTTAGAGAGTCAGAGGGAGGGTGAGGATGAAGAGCAGAGGAGCAGCAGAGAGGCATTAGTGAAGATCACAGCTCACTTCCTGAGGAGAATGAAGCAGGAGGAGCTGGCTGACCGTCTGCAGAGCAGTAAGAGGATTTCTCTAAAGGTTTAACCTGCTGGATAAATGACACATTTACTGATGTCTCAGCACACAGAACAGCAGATGTTCAGATACTCATTCTGTACAGGGTTGAAATGTCTGTTTACTGATGTTATTTCTTGTCTTCATTCAGATCTTTGTGGACCTAAAGTTAAATCTGCTCTGAAGAAGAAGTTCCAGTGTGTGTTTGAGGGGATTCCTAAAGCAGGAAAGCCAACCCTTCTGAATCAGATCTACACAGAGCTCTACATCACAGAGGGAGGGAGCGGAGAGGTCAATGATGAACATGAGGTCAGACAGATTGAAGCAGCATCCAGGAAAGCAGGCAGAGCAGAAACATCCATCAGACAAGAAGACATCTTTAAAGGCCCACCTGGAAGAGATGAACCAATCAGAACAGTGATGACAAAGGGAGTGGCTGGCATTGGGAAAACAGTCTTAACACAGAAGTTCACTCTGGACTGGGCTGAAGGCAAAGCCAACCAGGACATCCACTTCATGTTTCCATTCACTTTCAGAGAGCTGAATGTGCTGAAAGAGAGAAAGTTCAGCTTGGTGGAACTTGTTCATCACTTCTTTACTGAGACCAAAGCAGCAGGAATCTGCAGCTTTGAACAGTTCCAGGTTGTGTTCATCTTTGACGGTCTGGATGAGTGTCGACTTCCTCTGGACTTCCACAGCAAGGAGCCCCTGACTAATGCTACAGAGCCCACCTCAGTGGATGTGCTGCTGACAAACCTCATCAGGGGGAAGCTGCTTCCCTCTGCTCGCCTCTGGATAACCACACGACCTGCAGCGGCCAATCAGATCCCTGCTGGCTGTGTTGGCATGGTGACAGAGGTCAGAGGGTTCACTGACCCACAGAAGGAGGAGTACTTCAGGAAGAGATTCAGAGATGAGGAGCAGGCCAGCAGGATCATCTCCCACATCCAGACATCCCAAAGCCTCCACATCATGTGCCACATCCCAGTCTTCTGCTGGATCACTGCTACAGTTCTGGAGGATGTGTTGAAAACCAGAGAGGGAGCAGAGCTGCCCAGCACCCTGACTGAGATGTACATCCACTTCCTGGTGGTTCAGGCCAAAGTGAAGAAGCTCAAGTATGATGGAGGAGCTGAGACAGATCCACACTGGAGTCCAGAGAGCAGGAAGATGATTGAGTCTCTGGGAAAACTGGCTTTTGAGCAGCTGCAGAAAGGAAACCTGATCTTCTATGAATCAGAGCTGACAGAGTGTGGCATCGATATCTCAGCAGCCTCAGTGTACTCAGGAGTGTTCACACAGATCTTTAGAGAGGAGAGAGGGCTGTACCAGGAGAAGGTGTTCTGCTTCATCCATCTGAGTGTTCAGGAGTTTCTGGCTGCTCTTCATGTGCATCTGACCTTCATCAACTCTGGACTCAACCTGATGGGAAATAATGAAAAATCCAAGAGGCCTAAAGTACTTCATCTGAATTATCTCAATCAATGTGCTGTGAACAAAGCCTTAAAGAGTCCGAATGGACACCTGGACCTGTTCCTCCGCTTCCTCCTGGGTCTTTCCCTGCAGACCAATCAGAGGCTCCTACGAGGCCTGCTGACACAGACAGGAAGTAGCTCACAGACCAATCAGGAAACAGTCGATTACATCAAGAAGAAGATCAGTGATAATCTGTCTGCAGAGAGAAGCATCAATCTGTTCCACTGTCTGAATGAACTGAATGATCGTTCTCTGGTGGAGGAGATCCAACAGGCCCTGAGTTCAGGAAGTCTCTCCACAGATAAACTGTCTCCTGCTCATTGGTCAGCTCTGGTCTTCATCTTACTGTCATCAGGAAAACATCTGGATGTGTTTGACCTGAAGAAATACTCTAATTCAGAGGAGGCTCTTCTGAGGCTGCTGCCAGTGGTCAAAGCCTCCAACAAAGCTCTGTGAGTACAGATATAGAGGGATGTGTATGAATGTCCTGCTGCTGTTTCTATAGGAGAGAAAGTCCCAGATTCCTACTTCTCTCATTATTTCCTCCTCAGACTGAGCAGCTGTACCATCTCAGCTGAAGGATGTGCAGCTCTGTCCTCAGCTCTCAGCTCCCAGTCCTCCAGCCTGACAGAACTGGACCTGAGTATCTACGGCTCAGGAGTGAAGCAGCTGTCTGATGGACTGCAGAGTCCTCACTGTAAGCTGGAAGCTCTCAGGTCAGGTTTCTCTGCTGTTTCAGCTTCATACAGTCTCTGTGATGCAATAATCTGAAAACATCTTCACATCTGTTTTAAATCCACAAAGTAAAATGTCTCCAGATCTGTGTCACTTTCCTCTGATCTAGTCTGCGCAGCACACACACACATGAACTGTGGTGGAACATTTATTTATATTCTGGTAGAGTTAGAGGAAATGATTCAGTATATCTGTTGTAGTTTTCTCAAAGCGTGTCATTTCCATCCACAAACACGTGTTTAACATCATGAAGACAAAGATGTGCAGAAATGTACAAGTTATCATGAAAATCTGCTTTGATTTGTTTACATAATGAGATAATTAACGACCGATCAAGAATCAGCCATCTTTATTGGTCACCTGCAGCTGAACGTCGGCAGTGAAATGTACACTGCAACGAGCTCAACTGTGCAAGGCAGCAAAATAAGAATAAAACAGGGTTAGATGAATCTGACAGAAATGAAAATATACAAGTAAACATGTGAGTAGGAGCGGGGTCTTCCTGCTCTGGTGGTGCAGCGCCTGGTGTGGACCTCCTGCAGGGTGGGCAGTGCTGACCTCACTCTGTGGAGATTCTGCACATCACATTGATGCATGGTCTCTGCAGATCAGCTGCAGTAAAACTGCACAAAACGGAGCAAAGTCACAAACTACAGAGAGACAGGAAGAGATTCACAGATGTGCAGAATACATTTCACATTTTAAATCAGTGTTTTTCTTCCATTTTAAAGCATGAAACTACAGATTAATCTGTATATCTGTGGTTCAGCCTTCATGAATCACTAATAAAGTGTTTTCATCATCTCTGCTGTGGGTTAGTAATTAAAGTCCATTAAAAACATGAATATAAAATACCAAGAATGAAACCATAGTGCACATCACCAAATTCAGAGACTCCTAAGTAGAAGTTACAGAGATATTGTGGCTGCAGAGCAGCTTCACATCATTACTGTCCCTTATTTGACTGTTATTATTAAATGTGACTGAATGTAAGACTGTTTAACATCTTCTCCTCAGGCTGAGCGTCTGTAACCTCTCAGATGAAGGATGTGCAGCTCTGTCCTCAGCTCTCAGCTCCCAGTCCTCCAGCCTGACACAACTGGACCTGAGTAACAACAACCTGCAGGATTCAGGAGTGAAGCTGCTGTCTGGACTGCAGAGTCCAACCTGTGGGCTGGAAACTCTCAGGTGAGGCTGTTTTCATGCTGGAGCAGAGTGCTGATAAATGTTAGCCTTTGTTCCCGGTGGGCAGCTCTGAAGTCAGCCCCACCATCAGTCTGATGGGATCAGTTCCTCAGCTTTGTTCCCCATGAAAGCCTCTGCTGTTTGAATCAGATTCTGAGACTGTCTCTGATGAGCTGCAGCTCCAGGGTGGAAAGGCTCAGCCACCGTGTGGACTCCTTGTTTCACTCATGATGCGTCTCTGAGCATAAAAACCACCGCATGGACATGATCACAGGCTTCTAACCCTGATGTTCCCTCTAAGTGGGCTTTCAGTCCACATTCAGCATTAGAGTTGATTGATTCTGATCCCAGCTGTTCTTTTTCTCTGTAACTGTCTCCTCAGGCTGAGCGTCTGTAACCTCTCAGATGAAGGATGTGCAGCTGTGTCCTCAGCTCTCAGCTCCCAGTCCTCCAGCCTGACACAACTGGACCTGAGTAACAACAACCTGCAGGATTCAGGGGTGAAGCAGGTGTCTGCTGGACTGAAGAGTCCAAACTGCAGACTGGAAACTCTCAGGTAACAGAACACCTGTGGATGCTCTTTGTATGATTGTTCCAGCAGCTTTAGGTCTCTGACACCACAGGAACTCACCTGAACCTGGAACCTGAACCTGAACCTGGAACAACCTGCAAAGTCTTTTTTGGCTCATTTGGTCAGTTTCCTTTTGGTTGTGTTCTCATCCAATAAATAATGTAGAGTGCAGATTCCTACAAAGTTCTTTGAGTGAGTTGTCCTCCTGAGCCCACCTGATGGGCGGGGCAAACCAGCTGTAAACAAGCGTTGCACCTCGTTCCTTCTAACTGAACTGATACGCATGACATTAAGTTCCCTTTCAGTGGATTCCCTCGCTACAACACATACAGTATGGGACATGTATACTCGCCCCGCAAAGCAGCCGTCAAACCTGGCTCAGAACCAGCACCCTTGTGCAGTTCTGACCCAGCAGAAAGAACAGAGTGAGCTACGAAGGGTCCGTCACATAAAAAAAAAAAAAACGTCTCGCCATGGCCAGGCGCTCGATGACTGCAACTAAAGCCGTGCAATCAGTTGTTGCCTCATCATGATGGCTCTTTGATGGGACGATACATGAGGGGGGTCTTCTGGCACCACACCTTCTGGTCTGCCTGGGCTGGTTCAGGTGGAGACCCTCGTTCATGGCAATATTGTGCAAATCTGGCATACCTTCTCTGGGCTATAGAGCAGTTTGCACCTCGCTGTATTGAGACACACCCACCTGGCCTTCAGCTCAGAGCGCTCCACAACAGCACGGGTGCTTTGTGTAGTCTATTTGTCCGATTATGTTTGGCAGTCTAACCAAGGCATGAAAGTCCTTCTTAATTTGTACTTGTTGGACAGCGGTGTATGGGAATCTGATGTACCACGGGTGATAAACTGATGAGAGCTTTGATGACCAAGCGGAGCGCACGACTCACAGAGGACTGGGACACCCCCGATCTGTCTGCAGTCTCCCTCTGAAAGGTTCCAGGGGCCAAAAATCCAAGGCTGGTGAGGACCTGGGCGTGTGGTGGAATTGGGTTTGATCAGCGTGTTTCTCTCTGGAGTTTTGGCTCTGCTGCATATTTGCAGCAGCACAGTCCTTGGCAATCTAAATTGCGATGTCAGCCATTTGTCTGTCTACACAGTCTCGGAGCACACATGCGCTAAGGCATCCAAAAGTAGCAAGTCAGCCGCTGGTTATGCTTCCCATTGACCTTGTTATAGCCAGAGTCAAATTAACCTTCAATTAGTGCACAATTTAAGTCAAACAGAATAATGTCAGCATCATTATGGGGTATAATGTATATATTTATTTATGTTTGCTTCAAAATAATTAAATATACAATCCGTTAGTCAAGCAAACTTGATTGGAATAACAGCGGACTATTTTACGAAACTCCTACGACAGGTCTGAATCACTCGTAAATTCTGTTCGTACCTGAAAGAAAACGTAAAATATGAAAAGATTAGTGAATGCACAAATTCTCTTAAATCACTCGTACGGACGATTTAAGAACAAATCCGTGCGTATGAACGGTTGTTGCATGAGGTATGCATGCTTAATACAGCTCCAGTCACGTGAAGCTTGACTGTAGACCTGGTTCTAATCAACTCTGAAACACTTCCACCAACAATCAGCTTATTTGGAAGCAAAGTTCAACGTTTCACAAAGACATCCCTTTTATTATAAGCCCAGATATGAAACCATGTGTGTGTGAACGCTGTAACAGTCTGATCCAAAGCACTGAAGCAGCAGAGGTAAATACATGGAGCGACACGCTGCCACAGAATCAGAGCACTTTCTGGTGGACCATCATTTTTTGGAACCACAGCGGTCCTCAGCCCATCGCCCCGATGACGTCCTTCTGCCACCTGTTGCGCTGACTCGTTTATGTCACCGTTTCTTTTTTTTATTTTATTTTTTATTGACATTCAGAAACAAACATTCACATCCGGTACATGCGCATAAATCTTGCATCTCTTGTCTGTCCTAAATGCCAAAGTGGTATTTTTGTTTTAGGTCTAAACGATAAAAAAATAAATGAATAAATAAATAAAAAGAACCAAACAACAACAAAGACACACAAGAATATGTACAAAGTGGGGAGTGATCCTTTTTATATGGCATAGTTATTGATTTGTAAAAAATAAAATCAGGCCTATGGGGTGTGACATAGTTGACCCAGTGTTCCCAGTATGAGGCGAATTTCTCCAGTTTAAAATTAACAAATGCTGTTATTCTCTCCATTTTATATATGTCTATTGTGATGTCCATCCAGATGTTGAAAGTTGGGCTCTCTTGTGATAGCCATTTCCTGGTAATACTCTTTTTACAAGCCATTAGCAGGATATTTACGAGGTGCTTATCTCTTTTCAGCCATCCCTCAGGTATGTGTCCGAAAAACATAGTCTTAATTTCGAGGGGCATTTGAAGATATCCTGTAGGGCGTTGTGTATCTTTTTCCAATAGTCCTTCATGACCGGGCAGTCCCAGAAAATGTGATAATGGTTTGCATTTTGATTTCCACAGTTCCTCCAGCAGACTGAAGAGTTATTGTCATAGTGAGATTTCTGGGAGGGTGTAATAAAGTACCTAATCTGGCTTTTCCAGCCAAACTCCCTCCACTTCTGTGAGCTGGTACACATCCATTGATACCTCCATATTGTTGTCCATTCTTCTTCAGATATAATTATTCCTCCTTCCTTCTCCCATTTTGTTTTAATATATGAAGTTGAATGTGATTTCAAATTCGACAGACTCTTATATAAACATGAAACAGTTCCATCAATAGTTTCTAAATTATAGGCTTTTGTAAACAGTTCAATCAGACATGTGCCAATCTTTGTTACATTTTTCATCTTCGTATCAATGTAGTGCCGCAGCTGCAGATATCGATAGAAGTCTTGTTTTTCTAATAAATGTGTCCTTTTAAGCGTTTCAAAACTGAGCATTTTTCCATCATTCATTACCCTGCATAAGGCTGTTATACCCATAGCTATCCAATCTTTGAATCTAGAGTCCAATTTATTAGGTGTAGACTCTGAGTCATAGGCGCACCATTTAAGAATTGTAATATCACTCGAGTTTATGTTCCTTTATGATAGTTTTCCATGTTTTAAGTGTCCATTTCACCCATGGGTTATCAATGTTATTTATGTGGGTTTGTAGGTTATTATCAGCTAAGATTGCCTGTATGGGAGTAAAGGGTATTAAGTCCTCAATGTTTTTCCATTGAGCAGTATATGACGGGTTGCACTAGCACATCACTGCTCTCATCTGCGCTGCAAAATAATATCTAAAACAGGGTAAGCCCCATCCTCCCTCTTGTTTAGCCAGCTGTAAAGTTTTGAGGCGAACCCTTGGTCTTTTACTTTGCCATATATACCTGGATAGCATTTTGTCCCACTCGTTAAATTGGTTTTGGTTCATCTCTATTGGTAGGGTCTGAAATAGATATAAAAATCTTGGTAATATATTCATTTTAATAGAGTCAATTCTCAAACTAAGGCTGAAGAAAGGAATTAAGTTCCATCTTTCTATGTCATCCTTTATTTTTTATGTATGGGTAGATAATTGTGTTCTGATAATTTTGTAAGATCTTTTGGTAGGTTGATGCCCAAGTATTTAAGAGACTCTGTTTGCCATGCCAAGGGGTATCTACTTTTGATTTCTCCTGGTGGGCTATAATTATATGAGAGTAACTGAGTTTTACTTATATTGACTTTATATCCTGATAATTGACCGTACTGTTCAAATGATTGCATCAATTTAGATAGAGAGTATGTTGGGTGCCCAAGACAGACCAAAATGTCGTCTGCATAACAGGCCAATTTATATTCCGTCCCTTTAATAGTGATTCCTTTGATGTCTTCATTTTGTCTAATATACTGAGCTAGTGGCTCCAAATATAATGCAAAGAGTAGTGGTGACCAAGCGCAGCCCTGTCTGGAGCCCCTTTCTAGCGTAAAGCTATTTGATACATATCCGTTGATTTTAATCCTAGCAGTAGGGTTGTCATATAGTGCCTGTATGGTTTTAATAATTGTATCGTGGAAGCCAAATCTATATAGGACTCTGTAGAGAAAATTCCAGTTGACAGAGTCGAAGGCCTTTTCAGCGTCTACGCTTATCACAACAGCTTTAATTTTATTTTTTTGTATATGGTCCATAATATGTAGTGTCTTTCGTATATTGTCTTGTGATTGCCGTTGGTGTATAAAACCTGTTTGATCGTTATGTATCAACGTTGGTAGAAACTCTTCTAATCGTCTGGCCATGATAGAGGTAAATAGTTTATAGTCTACATTAAGAACAGAGATTGGCCTAAAAGATCCACACTCCATTTTATCCCTGCCTTCTTTTGGTATGGCTGAAATTATTGCCTCCTTCCAGCTGGGTGGCGTTTGTGCCTTTTTTAAAGCCCAGTTCAATGTGGGAAGTAAAATAGGTATTAGTTCTTTTTTAAATTCCTTGTACCACTCTGCCGTGTAACCATCAGATCCTGGTGACTTGCTTAATTTAAGCCTACTAATTGGAGCTTTTAGTAGTTCTTCAGTTATATCCGCAGTCATTATTTCATTTTGTTCTTCATCTAGTGGGTAAATCTAGGGGATTCAGGAAGTTGTCAATTTGGGTTACACTCCTACCTGGGACTTCAGAATATAGGGTTTTATAGAACACTTCAAAAGCTTCCTGAATTTCATTTTGTTTATTTTTCATCACTTTTGTTCTTGGATGCCTAATTTTATGAATAGTATTTTCCACTATCTTTTTTTTTCAATTTCCACGCCAATACTTTCATAGATTTAGAGCCACTTTCATAGTGTCTCTGTTTCAGAAACATTAAGTTTTTCTTGATTTCTTGTGTGGTCAGACTATTAATTTCGTTCCTGATGTTTATAATTTCTCTTAATGTATCCTGTGCCAGATCCAATTTATGTTTTCTTTCTAGTTCTTTGAGCTTGTTTTTTAAATCCTCTAATTTTTCATTCCTATTTCTTTTCCTAAATGTAGATATTGCTATAATTCAAAACAGCCTTCAAAATATCCCATAACATAGGAGGTGTGACCTCTCCGGTGTCGTTGAACTCTAAGAAGAGACTCATTTCTGATTTAATTTGTGCCTTAAAAGACGGATCAATCAGCAGACTTGAGTTCAATTTCCATGTATTATTTTTTGACCGCAGGTTAAAATCAACAGATAAGTATATTGGTGCATGGTCACTCACATCTATTGTCCCGATTCCACATGTATGTATTTTATCTTTATCCTTCCCGAATGTTATGAAATGGTCTATTCTTGTATAGATAGAGTGAGGAGCAGAATAGTGAGTGTAATCCCTTCTGTTAGGGAAAAAGTCTCGCCATATGTCAATTAATCCCACCTCTTCAAAAAGTGTGTTTACTTTCTTATATAGGAACTTCATATCACGTGTTTTTCTACTAGACGAGTCTAGCTTTGGCTGTAGATGTATATTTAAATCCCCTCCACAGACCAAAAGGCCTTCTGTTTCCGCTACCATAATATTAGTGATTTTTTTTTTTTTTTTTGAAGAAACTAATATCACTCCCTGGGGGTGCATAGATGTTTAATAGGGTGATTGGATTCCCATCTATCTTTCCCCTGACTAAAATAAATCTGCCCTGCTTATCCCCCATTTCGAATACTTTTTCAAAGTTTAGCTTGTTTGAGATGAGGGTATCAACTCCTCTCCTATGTCCTGATTTGTATGAAGAAAAAAACAGATTAGTGAAGCCCATTCTCTTTAATTTTACATGTTCCTTATCTGTCTCCTGTAAGTAAACTATATGGGCTTGTTCTGTCCTAATTTTAGATAGGATTTTACTGCGTTTAATTGGATTCAACAGCCCATTGACATTGAACGAAAAAAATTTTACTTTGTCACTAGCCATGTGTATTTATTTGTAAGTGTATCAGCAAAATGAGACATAACAGCTCTACTCCCTGAACAAAAAACGAACATAAGTAAGAAAGAAAAAAAGAAAAAAAAAAGTGTGATTCCAAGGCTGGGGTCTCTAATAGATGACCCTGGGCTAAGCTAGATAGAACGTCTAGCTGTGAGGGAAAGCCTCTCCCACCTGTGAGCTGAGGGCCCTCACCATGGCACTCGGAAAAAAAGGAAAAAGGTCTCTGTTCATTACACAGAAAATGTGTCCTTATGCATCCCTCGTCTGTATATATTCTCACCTAGTTGGGGTAAGGGTATAGATGTAGATGTCTTGAGATGAATGTAGCACTGCCTTAAAAGTCAGTCAAAACTTATAATTCCTCTGGAGAGGGTGAGGGCTGCCTTCTGAAGGCTTGGAGTCTCTCCCTGATATTTTTCTCTCGCTCCTCACCTGTCCATCGCCGGCCCGGTCCTCCCACTGTTTCCCAGGCGGAGCGGGACAGCTGTTCAGCCAGACTCTCCCTCGGTGTAATCACACTGACTGGCAGCCCTCTGTCCTTCATGTCTTTGGTCGCCTCCTCCGCTGTCTGATACAGGATTCGCATCCCATCCTCATAAAACACTCGTAGTTTGGCCGGGAACGGGGTCTGAAAGTGGATATTTCTCTGCCTTAACGCTCGCTTCGTCTCAGCATATTCCTTCCTCTTCTGCAGAACTGCTGGGGTGTAATCTTGGTCAAAGTATATTATCCTCCCATTCAGGAAGATCTTCTGTCCCCAAGCCTTGCGCAGAATCTCTTCTTTAGTCCTGTAGCGGAGGAATTTGACTATTATTGACTGCGGCTTGTCTTCCCTGTCTCCGGCGGGTCTTGGCGCCAGCGCGCGGTGCGCTCTCTCGATATCAAGCTCCATGGTCTGGGGCAGAGTCCTGCACGGGTCCGTTTTTTGAGACCCGCACCCACCCATATCCACAGAGTACAGCACCCACCCACCCGCAAATCCGTGGTTATTTCAAAGTTAAATCCGTACCCGCCCGGACCCGTTAACATTCTACCCGTTACCCACCCGTGCCCGTGAAAAATCACACAAATCGAACGTATTCCCATAGAGCACTTTATTTTTAAATGCGCCTCTGAAAAAACAACAACAACAACAACGTGGCGCCAAAGAGGCTTCTATAGGAAGTAAGTGCCAAGCGATTAACTGATAACATGAAATTTTGCACAAGAGGAAAGGCCATCTATCTCAGGTTACTGTGCAGGAACAATATATCGTCCACAGTCCCAGGTTTGAGCTGCGTTCTGCGCTCTTGGATCACAAATCCAGCGGACGAAAAATCTCTCTCACTGGCAGCGCTGGATGCGGGGATTGAGAGGACACCTCGCGCAATTCTTGACAGGTTGGGGAAATCCTCTTGGTGTTCTTTCCACCACAAAAGGACATCGAACGAATCGCCCTTTGGTGGCTTGAGTTGGATGTATCCTGAAACTTCATCCTCATCCGACTCTGTGTCATCGCAGGAATCCTCAACATCGGACCAGTGTTCGAATTATCCACCGGGCTTCTGGGGGGTCGGACTTTTTGCGGATCAATTGATGACGTCACCCCCCCCCCCCCCCCAAAAAAAAAAATCATGATATGCAAACACAACAATATGTTATCATTTGCAAACTCCCTGCTAGAGCCTCATATGAATCAAGTGACCACGTTTGCGGGAAGATCACATCAAAGCACTCGTCTCCGTAAACTCCGTGTTGCCAGATTGGACTGTTTTGGATGACCGTCTGTGGGTAAAAATGGGTATTGGGCGAGTTTTTCTGTATCTGTATATGGCTCTATGGCCATAGAAATAAATAGAATTCAGTTTAGACTGGTTTAGTTTAGATTTAGTGCCTCCAGGCGGGGTTTGAGCATGTTTGGAAATCATCTGGCAACCCTGCAAAATCAGCGCTGCGCAGGTGAATTCAGCTCAAATCTGCACGCAGCACTGCCAAGTTCAACCACCTAGCCAAAGTTTGTCTCACACACGTTGCTGCAGCAGGACCTTGCTAAATTTCCAGTTAGAAACAAGCACAGCAGCAGAACCAACACATGCAGAATAATACATAAATATTAAACCTAGCAACGACCCAACTTCAAACAGCTGTATGGCTTACCAAAAGCCCAGCAAACTAACTAGCCTACATTATGTAGTGCCCATGAGACGCAATCAAGAAATGTCAATCAGCAAAGTGAACCCAATGACGCATACAGAATCAAGCTGTAAATTATCAGACTACAACTGCCAAATTCAACATAGCTTGTAATGTCCGCTGTAAACAGTGTGCACTTTTCTTGAGATTGAAAAGTGCTATCAGACAGCCCCGTGGTGCTAGTAGTCATGGTATACTGCTAGCTGCTACATGAAATGGCTTCAAACACAGTCAAAATTATGATTAATCCTATATTTGTCACGGCGGACATATGGTAAGGAATCTCATTTTTCCTACCTGTGGGCATGCTATCCTATTTGCCTCCTTGCTCGACACAGCTATCCTTGCTTCTTGCTTGGTGGAGTCACACTATCCATTTGCCTTCTTCTAACTTAGTTAAATGATATTATTCCAATTGTGCTTTAAACACATTATAAGCCTTGTATTTTATTTTCTGACATCAAGTATGTTGGTTGGTGTATTCTGGATTAGAGCAGTCCGCCTCTGTCTTTGAACTGAGACTACTTGTGCATGTTGACTCGATGAAATTCCTCTGATGTAGTCCTAGGCTAACTTTTTTCTCATGGGAGAAAGGGAAGGGCGGTCACCTGTCTTGAGTGTTTGTAAGTTCAGTGCTTTAAAGTTGAAATAATATTAGTCTGATTTGTTAGTTTCATTTAACAAATCACGGGAAACCTCCACCTTGACACCTTAATTCCATGCACTCGCATCTCAAACATCATTTTAACGGGCATCAAAACCCTGCATCTCAGTGCTGCCGATGTTTTGGACTACGAGCGAGCTGCCTGCGAACATGCGAATCGCCCGCTGGTGGTACAGTCCATTGAAGGGGTGTTCCAAAACGCATTTTATTTGGTTATTCATAGTACACATTGAAAAATACTAAGTAATAAGACATTTTCAACACCTGATTTTAATAATAGATCAATTTTTTCAGTACCCCCCAAAAGTGTAATTTAGTCCCATTTGGGGGGTATCAAGTCTCAATCGGGGGGGTCAGACCCCCCCGGTACTCCCCATAATTCGAACACTGCATCGGACAAATGATCAGATGGGGCGAGACGGGGTCTCTTCGGTGCTTGGTTCAAAACCTCGGTGCTGGGGCCTGGTGTAGAGTCGCGTCTCTCGCGGAGTTCTGGTAAGAATAGAAATAATAATAAACAAAATAAATAGATGTTAATCAACATGTCCGTGGCTGCGGTAAAACAAACATGCGTGTATGAATAACTGACTGATTCATGGAGATGCGGGTGAAGATGGCTACTGTAGGCTACTAAAATAATAATAATAATAATGATAATAATAAAAATAGGCCGAGTAATAATAATAATAGCTGACTACAAAATAACAGACTAAAATCACAACTCACCTTCCACAAGACGCCGAGCTTCATCGTGAACTCCGATTGCGTCAGCCTCATTGGAAAGCAGCTTCAGGCTTTTCAATTTGGGGTGCAAGAACATTGCCAGCTTGTGCAGGAGGTGCAGTTTAAACTTCTCCTCCAGGACCTTGAGACATCTCTCCTTCAGGGATGACAATAGCCCTATTCGGACGGGACTAGTTCAATGGGGGGACGTATGGTAATGTTGGTTAACCAGACGACGCCAGGGAGAAGAAATGACCTATTCGGACGGGACAAGAAATCCCTGTAATATTCATCTAACATGGGAGGAGTTTTCTTGAATATAAAGCATTCTGCTCCAAAATTATTGTATACAAACGCAGAAGACTTTTTTGTTTGTTTACCTGAATGATAAGTATTACTAAAACGTATTGTACAGTATAACAGAACAGAAGATTTATTCATTTTTGACCTTAATGTAAAGTACTGCTCACCAAAAGTTTTGCTCAGGATACTTATTTTACCTGAATGTAAAGTATAGTTTAAAAAAAGGATTGCACAACGAAACTTAAGTGTAATTTTCTATTTTACACCTAATTGTTTCTCTCTTTAAAAGGATGTGACGATATATTCCGTACTTATTACCGAGGGTCGCATTCGCACGGGATTAGTATTACCTATGGTAGATACTCCGGACCGTTTCACAGGAGGTAGAATTCTCGGCAAAGTTTACCGACATACTCCGCTATCTTTACTGACATGGCGCGTTCGGACGGGACTAGATTTCCCGGTTATTATTACTTTACCCCAGGTCCCCCCATTAAACTAGTCCCGTCCGAATAGGGCTAATGTCATGCTGTCAGTCGGGCACGGCTGAAGGTGTCGTCGTAAGCGTTGCATCCACACAGCTGTCAGGTGAATGGTGGGTGTTTTCGAAGCTTCCAAGGCCTTGGTTGCCTCTTTAAATCTTGCCAAAAAAGCCACAATGTCCAGCAAAGTCTCCCTGCTTATTGCGGTCAAGCGATCTTCCTCGCCTCGCTCCTCTAGGAGAACACGGATGGCCTCGTACTGGCTGCTGATGGAGTCCAGCATTGTGTGAAGCGAGTTCCACCGCGTCTCCACCGACGCTTTCAGTGTTTTCTCCAGACGGCTCTGGAGGTGTGACTGCTTAAAATAAGTCACCAGCGATTTGGCAGACTCAATAAGCCCACCGATCTCTTCACCAAACACTTGTTCCTCTGTGTGTTTCCCCAACGTGGTGTGCAGCACTGTGTTCAGGACATGTGCTGCGCAGTTCAATCGGGTTACTGTACGGAGAGCAGCGACGATGTTTGAACCCTGGTCCGTAACATACACAAGTTTGGAGAAGAACTCGTCCAGTCCGAACTTACGGAGTGCTTGCATCAAAGCTGGCTTGATGTTGTCAGCTGTTTTCCGCAGCGAGCTGTCCCATTCTGCGGTGCAAAGCACTCTCTCCTTCAGCTCCCACTCTTGGGTGATGTAGTGCACGCTCACACAAAGATAGCCCACTTTTCGGAAGTCATCAGTCCAAAAATCGAGCGTGACAGCACCGTTGCTGTCAGTCATCTGTAACTTTATCTCAGGAGCGATTTTCTGCCTCTTTTCCTCTGCGAACTTTTTAAGTCTGCGAGAGACAGTGGTAGGATCGGGCAGAAGTTGACGCGCATCCACTGCACCGGCCCGCGCTCCGACGTTGATCAAGCCCTGGGCTAATTCCAAAAAACCGTTGCCATTAACGGTTTCAAAAGATCTGATGTCTCGACTGACAAAACTCACAGCCAGCTGCGCAATGCTCTCCTTGTCCCCATGCCTTGGTGGTTTGTAGCTTTGGGAAAAAAATCTTGTAATTGATGATGATGATGAGGCGGCACTTGTTGCTGTCGTCCTGGCGCAGCTCTCTGAATGTTTCCTCAGGGAAGACGTTCCCAGTTTCTGACTATCGTATGCCAGTATTTTGTGATTTACACGCTGTATAGCCAGTTACCGTGTTGCCATCCTGGTCTGCTATTAAACCAAACTTAGTCCAGATATCTGACTTTGCCCTGGAAGAGTCGTTGTTGACTATTTTATATAAACCGTTGGCCAATCTTGCTTTGATCTGCTCCGACATGCTGATGCTGCTAACGTAACTGATGTACACTGTACATGTACAGTATGTACTGTAGCATATTTAAACTGCTTTCACAGCGGACCACTGTTTTTATTCACGTGCTACCCACCCGTATTTAACTTACCCGCCCGCATACCCACCCGTGAAATTTCTGTATGTTTAAAACCCACCCGTTTCAGCATCTATTTACCCGTGCCCGCGGGTACCCGACCCGCTGCAGGACTCTGGTCTGGGGGATCTCCAGCGTGTCCCGCAATAGTTTTTCAACAAACTGCATCATAGACGACCCCTCGGCTCCTTCGGGAACATTGTATATCCTTAAATTCTCCTGTCGGGATCTCCCTTCTTGGTCGAGTAGCTTGTTTTCTTGCTGGTGCATGACTTTTATCATCTTGTTCATTACGTGCTCCATGTTTTGAACACGGTCTTCCACCTTTTCAATTCGCACCTCAGCCTCCGCTATTTTCTGGTTAACGTTGGTGATTTCTGATTTAATGTCGTTTAATTGTTCTTTTGTCTTTTCGGAAGTCCCGAATTTCCTCCAAAACTTTGGCTAAACTTGCGGCGGCATTTGGGTGAATGTTAGCATTAGCTCCGCCATCTTGTGCCTGTGTAGGTGAGCTGTTCTCCGGATTTTAGTCCTTTGCAGGCTCTGCAGCAGTGCTTTCTTTGTTTGTGCGCGTCTTCCCCATTCTTGCCCCTCTAGTCTGTTCGAGTATTATCTGAAAATCTGTCTTTGACGGTCTAACGGGGCGAAATAACTATTTTCGCGAGGGAGCTCTCACTTTACGCTAGTGAGATTTCTGGGAGGGTGTAATAAAGTACCTAATCAGGCTTTTCCAGCCAAACTCCCTCCACTTCTGTGAGCTGGTACACATCCATTGATACCTCCATATTGTTGTCCATTCTTCTTCAGATATAATTATTCCTCCTTCCTTTTCCCATTTTGTTTTAATATATGAAGTTGAATGTGATTTCAAATTCGACAGACTCTTATATAAACATGAAACGCACGGTGACGCATTCAGGGTGATGGCGTCACCGGAACCCCTATGTCACCCTTTCTGTCCCTTTCTGTCCTTTGCTCAGACTTTAGAGAGTTGATTCTTCTGTTTCTTTTCTCCATCCAGCAGCTTTTCTGATTCCAGAACTGTGATCAGCAAATAAAAGAGATTTAATTTTCTGTGTTTCCCTGACGAGCGTCTCAGTTTCACATCAGTGAAATCAGCTTCTTCTTCACTGCTGCTCTCACTGTGGTGCAGACCATATTTTTATCTGAACTGGACTCAGTGGGGAGTGTCTGCATGTGTTCGGGGCTAAAATGGGAGCAGAAATCAGTTTGATCCACGTGTGTGTAGTTTGATTCTGACTCAGATTTCTGAAGACACAGAGTCAGTAATGTGAGACAGTTGCAGACATTCAGCTTGAGTTTCAGAGCAGTTCTCTCAGAGTTTCTGTTGTTGTGTGTGTCTGCAGCCTGTCAGGCTGTCTGATCACAGAGGAAGGCTGTGCTTCTCTGGCTGAAGCTGTGACCTCCAACCCCTCCCATCTGAGAGAGCTGGACCTGAGCTACAACCATCCAGGAGCCTCAGGAGAGAAGCTGCTGAGGGCTGCACTGAAGGATCCACACAAACTCAGGTATGGAGAGGCCTGCTGTAGCCACACAATGTGTGATAGAGGAGGAAGAGCTGGGAACATGTTCTCTGTCCTGCACTCAGCCCTGTGCTTCTGCTTCCTGCTGAGTGTTACATGAACAATCACACATGTAGGAGCCTGTTTCCTTTGCTCACAGCACAAACGCTGGTTGGACATGAACAGCAGATATTTGTGGAGGAGGTCTCCAAGGAGAACATCTGCAGGAACAGCAGTGAGAAGTGTCTGTTGGTCCTCTGACCCTGGATCAGACGCACAGATGGGTCCTGGACATGTTAGCCTAGCTTAGCACAGAGATTTCTAGAACCATGTTCAGCGTACATCTGGAAATGCGTACATGTCGGTTAGACCTGCGTCCTGAGAGAGGATCTGGATGTTTGGCTGCCCTGAAACATTCTGAGAGGAGTCAGCAGAAACAATGTGACCATCAGGAGAGACCATGATGTCAGAGACTGAAGAGATTTCAGCACAGTGTTTAAAGCTCATATTTGGGTTCAGAAATGAGTGAAAAATCAAAGTGAAAATTCTTCCAAAGTTGAAGAGTTGAATTCAGACAGAAACTTCATCATCTCCATCATCTGACTGCAGAAAACATTTAGTTTGAACTTGTTTTTGTTGGGTTTTCAAGTAAAGCCCTCACAGAAATAAGTGATGAGGAAAGCAGCACTGAAACATTGTGAGGCTCTGTGTGGATGATGGGAAACAGGTGGCAGAGGAGGAAGGCTAACCAGTCTCATTGTGTTCATAAAGAGCCGACAGGACTCCACCGGTTAGTAAAGATGAACTTTAGGAGCCTTCATAGATATGTAATGTGCTCCATTTGATGGAGGCCCCAAACCTTCTGGATCCAGATGTTATATGAAGGGGGGGTTCAGCCATCTAATAGTTCTGCAGCTCAGTGCTGCTGTGAGTAATATATTTACAGATGTTTCTCTGACCTCCCATTCAGCCCTTTAGGCATCACTCCTAATAGAGCCTCAGTAGCATCCCGAGGTATAGCGCATCAGATACCTCTCCCCAGAGTGTCTTTACTTTGGGACATAAGCAGAATATATGGGTATGATTGGCAGCATGTGCTCCACCACAGTGTTCGAATTACGGGGGGTACCGGGGGGGTCTGACCCCCCCGATTGAGACTTGATACCCCCCAAATGGGACTAAATTACACTTTTGGGGGGTACTGAAAAAATGGATCTATTATTAAAATCAGGTGTTGAAAATGTCTTGTTACTTAGTATTTTTCAATGTGTACTATGAATAACCAAATAAAATGCGTTTTGGAAAACCCCTTCAATGGACTGTACCACCAGCGGGCGTTTCGCATGTTCGCAGGCAGCTCGCGCATAGTCCAAAACATCGGCAGCACTGAGATGCAGGGTTTTGATACCCGTTAAAATGATGTTTGAGGTAGTTAATATATGGTTTTGAAATGTTGGGGGACACATATTGTTTTTTTGTTTTTTTTTGTATTTTTTCTCTCTTTTTTCTTTATCCAATTATTGTCCTCTAATATATGTTATAATTTGCCTTATTTCTGTGCCTTGAGGATTGTATGAAGAAAGAGAAAAAGAACGAAGGAAAATATGGAAGAAATTATTAAAGTGAGAAGAAAGAAAGAAAACATAGGTCCCCCATAAGGGGGGGGTGGTGGATGGGTTTAAAAAAAAAAAAAAAAAAAGATGTTTGAGATGCGAGCGCGTGGATTTAAGGTGTCAAGGTGGAGGTTTCCCGTGATTTGTTAAATGAAACTAACAAATCAGACTAATATTATTTCAACTTTAAAGCACTGAACTTACAAACACTCAAGACAGGTGACCGCCCTTCCCTTTCTCCCATGAGAAAAAAGTTAGCCTAGGACTACATCAGAGGAATTTCATCGAGTCAACATGCACAAGTAGTCTCAGTTCAAAGACAGAGGCGGACTGCTCTAATCCAGAATACACCAACCAACATACTTGATGTCAGAAAATAAAATACAAGGCTTATCATGTGTTTAAAGCACAATTGGAATAATATCCTTTAACTAAGTAAAAAGAAGGCAAATGGATAGTGTGACTCCACCAAGCAAGAAGCAAGGATAGCTGTGTCGAGCAAGAAGGCAAAAAGGATAGCATGCCCACAGGTAGGAAAAATGGGATTCCTTACCATATGTCCGCCGTGACGAATATAGGATTAATCATAATTTTGACTGTGTTTGAAGCCATTTCATGTAGCAGCAAGCAGTATACCATGACTACTAGCACCACGGGGCTGTCTATAGCACTTTTCAATCTCAAGAAAAGTGCACACTGTTTACAGCGGACATTACAAGCTATGTTAAATTTGGCAGTTGTAGTCTGATAATTTACAGCTTGATTCTGTATGCGTCATTGGGTTCACTTTGCTGATTGACATTTCTTGATTGCGTCTCATGGGCACTACACAATGTAGGCTAGTTGCTAGTTTGCTAGTGGGCTTTTGGTAAGCCATACAGCTGTTTGAAGTTGGGTCGTTGCTAGGTTTAATATTTATGTATTATTCTGCATGTGTTGGTTCTGCTGCTGTGCTTGTTGCTAACTGGAAAGTTAGCAACGTCCTGCTGCAGCAACGTGTGTGAGACAAACTTTGGCTAGGTGGTTGAACTTGACAGTGCTGCGTGCAGATTTGAGCTGAATTCACCTGCGCAGCGCTGATTTTGCAGGGTTGCCAGATGATTTCCAAACATGCTCAAACCCCGCCTGGAGGCACTAAATTTAAACTAAACCAGTCTAAACTGAATTCTAATTATTTCTATGGCCATAGAGCCATATACAGATACAGAAAAACTCGCCCAATACCCATTTTTACCCGCAGACGGTCAAAACAGCCCAATCTGGCAACACGGAGTTTACGGAGACGAGTGCTTTGATGTGATCTTCCCGCGAACGTGGTCACTTGATTCATCTGAGGCTCTAGCAGGGAGTTTGCAAATGATAACTATTGTTGTGTTTGCATATCATGATATTATCATGATTTTTTTTTTTGGGGGGGGGGGTGGGGTGACGTCATCAATTGATCCGCAAAAAGTCCGACCCCCCCCCCCGAAGCCCGGTGGATAATTCGAACACTGCTCCACCATTCCTCCAGCATCAGCTGGAATGGGACCGGCTCATTCTAGATACTATTTCTGGAGTCCTGAAAAATGTGACAGTTATTTTCCTCCTTTCAGGGTGGAGCCTGCTGGAGAACGATGGCTGACACCAGGGCTGAGGAAGTGTGAGTGTGTTCTTCATCTGATTCATGACATCCAGCCATCGTCACACTGTCACATCACTCATTGATCAAAGTGAACAGATGATGGATCAATAACTGCAGCTGGACTGTGTTTGTTCTCTCCTTCAGATTCCTGTCAACTCACAATCGACACAAACACAGTGAGCAGAGAACTGAAACTGTCTGACAACAACAGGAAGGTGACACATGTGATGGAGGTTCAGTCATATCCTGATCATCCAGACAGGTTTGATGACTCGTGTCCTCAGCTGCTGTGTAGAAATGTTCTGACTGGTCGCTGTTACTGGGAAGTCGAGTGGAGAGGAGACATTTATATATCAGTGAGTTACAGAGGAATCAGGAGGAGAGGAGACTGTATGTTTGGAGGGAATGATCAGTCCTGGAGTCTGAGCTGTACTGGTGGAGGTTACTATGTCTGGCACAATAATAGAAAAGCACCCATCTCCTCCTCCTCCTCCTCCTCCTCCTCCTCCTCCTCCTCCTCCTCCTCTGTCTCTAACAGAGCAGCAGTGTATGTGGACCGTCCTGCTGGCACTCTGTCCTTCTACAGAGTCTCCTCTGACACACTGATCCACCTCCACACCTTCAGCACCACATTCACTGAAGAACCTCTGCATCCTGGATTTATGTTCTGGTTCGGTTTACCTGGTTCCTCAGTGTCTCTGTGCTGAGTATACAGAGTGTCCTTCTGTCAGAGAATCCCTGCTGAACAGATAGTTCAGTCTGTTCATGTCTGTCTCTTTCACTCAGAAACACCTTTTCAGATTCAAGGATTCAGTCTGTTTCTGTTTGAAACTCTTCTGAATGATTCCTTGGAAACTTCTTCCTCTTCCAGTCCTTTAAAGATGGAAGCTGCCATTCTTCCAGGATGTTGTTTTTCTGTGTGTTTCCAGTCAAAGCTTCACACTGAGTATCAGCAGGTTGTGTTTCTCTGCAGCTGACTTCAACTGAGACCATTCAGCTGAAGTCAGCTGCAGTTAGTTTGCTGCACATGTGACAAACTGTGACATCAGAGAGGAATCACTGAGCTGCCATCAGCCCAGATGGATTCCAACCTGCTGACAGATGTTCTCTGATTCTGCTCCAATGAGCAGAGGTCTGGTTAGCAGCCGGGGTTCATCCTGATGTTTCACACATTCACTTCCTGTTAGATGATGAAGGACACCTGGACTGGAGCTGGTTTCTGATGGCTGAATGTTGCTGAATGTTGCTGTTGAACGCTCACAAAGAGGACTGAAAGGATCCTTTACAAACAGCATGTGGACCTGAACAGTCCACAACATCTGCTTTGGACTGATAGTTCCTGATGTGGAACATGTCGGCCGGTTTTCCTCGCTGCTGCTGTTTGGATCCAGATGTTGCAGAGACTCTTCCTGCTTCTCTCAGTACGTGCATGTGTTTGTGAACGCTGGTGTGAAAATGAGCTTTTTCTGAAGTGGCAGCTGAATGTGCTGATGTCCTGCAGACAGATGGACATCAGCTGACCTGATGGCTTTAAAGTGAGTAGCTGGCTAAGTCTCCATGTTATTTTCCTCTGTGATTGTTTCATGTTCAGAGGGAAGAGTTGGAAAATATTTACTGTTTACCAGGGTGCTTGCGCAAGTCTTGAAAGTCTTAATAAGTATGGAATTTTGAAGCACTGTTTTCCAGACCTTGAAAAGTCTTGAATTTTGTGTGAAAGTCTTAATAAAGTATGGAAAATAAATGTATGGTAGAATTTTACAGTAGGCTCAAAAGCATTGTGAAATGAGAAATAGGAAGGTAGGCTATAAAACTATAATTTTACTAACTGGTCACGTACTGTATTAGCCTAATGGGATGATATCCAATCAACGCATGCTTAGCCTAGTCTGGCACATTTTCGTAACGTCACTGCTGAGGTCTATTGACATGTACTTGTGATTTTCAAGTTTTGAAACGTTTTCATCAGTAAAAGCATAATTTACTGTGAATAATGCATTTGTTCATTGAATACTAGCCTATAAAAATTAACATTTCTAATAAACACAGTTGGTACAATCTCCACCAATGAAGTAGGCAGTAGGCACACAAGTTACAAGTACATAAAGTTAAGGTCTTGGGGAAAAAAAGTATCAGTTTTAAAAAAGTCTGGAATTTTAATTTGGAAAAAGAGCAAGCACCCTGTTTACTGTGTGAAATATAAAGTTTGCAATGATCACATGATTCACAGTGAACTGATGTTGAAATCCCAGGGTTTTCATACATTCACATGTTTAATTTGTCCCTTTGTGTACATGTACAGACAGTAATAATACAGAAAGTAAATGTAATGCAGAACTAAATAAACACCAATCTTTATTGATTTAATAATAAAATGTGTGTTTAACTGTGTAGCTGGATACCCAAGCAGCTGTAATGTTGGAATAAAAAAAGACATCCAACCAGGAACAGAATGTGAAATAAAGAGGCAGATCTGCAGGTTTCCAGCCCACAGAGGAGTCCCAGTCCAGCCGGCTGCTGCAAACAGTGAAATCCTCTTTGTAGCTGCCATCAGGAGTGAAAGTCTGATTCTGGCGTCAGACTGATTCTGAGCTGTTTAGAAGCTTTGGGCTCAATCCCCAGGCAGGAAAAAAGTATTTAAAGCTCAGCAGCACACAGGTGAGGAAGAAATGAAGCGGAATGGTTGTTTATCACTGTGGTGAGACAGCTCAGAGTGATCGAGAGTGTTTCAGTTCTCACAAGTTGTTTTCAATTTAGGGGATTTGATGAAAATAATTTTAGGGTAAAAACTCAGAAGAATCAAATGTGCTCACAGTTTGCAGCAGAATAAAAAGTAAAAAAATAATTGGGCCAATATGAAATGTTTCAATAACAACAATTAATTAAAGAAAAGTCACATTTCTGGTTTTACACAATTCAGAATATTTCAACACAGTTATGTACGTGTTCGGCACCTCGTGTGTCTTTGTCTGCTATTTGTTTCTGTTCATTCAGTCACATTTCAGTTCATCAAATATTAACACGATTTAGCTCAAATTTAAATTTCTGCCTCTGAACAGGGATACAAGTATTTTATATTTATATTCCCACTTTTCTTCATATATTTCTGTATATATTTCCACATTTATTTCCTTCATCTTTGACAGATCTGTCCTGTTTGTGGCAGTTCAGTAAAAATATGGAGTTTCTGCAGTCCGGGGGCTGAACTGACATCATGCAGTTTATCTTTACACCACAAGAGGGCGACACATCACCTTAAGTGAAGAGTCCCCTTCCTTCACAGTTCCAGCAGATATTAGTTACATTAGAGCCGAACTGAACATGGATCAGTAACATTTATTAAGTCCTGATCACTGGAGGCGGCCTTGTTACCACAAGGGTAGTGAGACAATCAATCTGGCAAAGACTGGTTGCCCCTGCAGCTCCTATAAAGCTGCCCCGAAGAGGGCAGATGAGAAGCAGGTGTGACAGCAGGAGCGATCCAGACTCCGCCCAGGGCTTCCAGGAAATCTGCTCAGCCCCACCTGAGACTCAGAAGCAAAGCAACAACACAGCCAAGCATGATCGGGACAATTAAGGGCAAACTTCATGTAACCCCTGTTAGATTTGTAGCACTCAGAAATACAGGTTTCCTTGAATGCATTGTAGTTTCCCTTATCGTAGTTTTCTCGTCTGGTAATTGAATTTCTGTAGCTTGCCCTGAACGCATCACCCGCAGTTCTCGGTGTGGGTGAAGGTGTGCCAAAGATGGAAAAACCAGGAGGGAAAGAAAGGCAGAAAAACTCCATGCTGCCGTGAAGCCCGCTGTTCTCCAGTTGCACATGAAGAGAGTTTTCCATGAACATTGGTGAGAGAGCTGCTGTTAGTGGTGAACCATAAACGAGTACCTGCCTCCAAGACGTATTCTGTGAAGAGCAGAGACAAATGTTTGATGAAACTGAACAACGAACGGCTTCATTCAAAGAGACTTTGGACTCTCACATGAGCAGCAGCATCGTGGTGTTTCAGCCCTTTGATGGGGATTTGGACACATTTCCCCTCCTGTGGGCTCATTCACTCCTTCAGTCATTAAGCTGCTGCGCTGCCAAACAATATATTCATTAATATTCATTATTTCAGCCTTTGGAATAATAAAGCTTAGATTTCCCTCCATTTCAGACACAACGGGACAACAATGCAGAAAACATTCAAACTGACAAAGTACAACAATCTTTACGATAAGTTTCATCCTTAAAGCTTTTTACCAGTTACTGTGCAGGTTTGAAACTGCTCCTACTTTCCATCTTCACTGAGTAATGATGAGAAATATGAGCTGTGGTAAAACTCCAGCATTAACTAAATATGACAGTGTTGTTAAAGTATTAATATGACTGCTCTCTTCCATCATAAAACCTCATTTTAGAAAGATTTCCCACATTTCAATGTTCATCCTGACTGAGGGTGTAGTTACAGCTAATGGCCACCAGAGGGAAGCATAGAGACAGATGCAAAGAGGTTGTTAAGTTAGCAGAGACGTAATTAGAAATCACTTCCGGTGAGGACATAAAATAAAAGCTTCCCAAATAATTGTAAGAGCTTTTTTTATGTTAGTATTGATCCCATATTCATGTACATAATAACGTACTTTTTTAAAAAAATGTATTGTTGTAAAATATTCCCAGCTCACATATTTGATGTTGCTTGCTTTGTTTTTATCATTTAGAAGACGTGAATCTTTAATCTAGTTTTCCTTTTCCTGCCTCAGCTCATGTCCCACCAGGGCTCTCAAGTGTTGAATGCAGGCAAGAGTGACATCCCAGGCCGCAGGAATGGGGTTCTTTCATTAATAATGTTATTATTAGTGTTGTTGTTATTAATAACTGCTTAATAACTCAGACTCATGGAGACGTGCTTGTTTCCTGCCGTTTCCAAGACCAAAAGGACCGCGCGTGACTGTCCCGCCCAACGCGTGAGCCTTGAGAGCCCCGTGTCCCACACTCCAGAGACGCTCTGATCCGGGACCTGAAGGACAGCCTCGGCCTTGTTTCAGTATCAGATGTGAATGAGCCCAAATACAAGAGCAGAGGCTGCAGGAAATAACTGAGTTTACCATAAAAATGTGGACAAATGAAAGTTTTGACCTGATGGTGTTAGCAGAGAACAGCTCAAGCTGATCCAGAAGGAAACACAGATGTGTGCACACAATATCAAATTTCCTTTCATTCCAGGCTGATTGTGACCAACAGCAGCCACATCCTGAAGGAGCTAAAACATGATTTCAGTTCCACTGAGGTCAAAGGTCAGAGCAGATGATCTAAATGAAGTGTGTTGAAGGCTCTCCTGACTGCAGTTAAAGCAGAAAGTCCTCTTCAGCTGTATTAATACTAAATCAGTTCCTGTCGCACATCTCTCTGGGTTTAGGCTGTTTTATTCCTACCTGAGACGGTAACCCCTGTGAAACCATCACAGGTTAAAGTTGGACTGTTCACATTCAGTCCATTATTGTCCTGATAGCATTTAGCTTTAGACTTTTTCTCATGTTTCATGTCTCATTTGTGTGGCTGTTTTCTCTTTTTGTTAACAACATGGATGCTTCTTTAGAGCAGTCTGAATGTTTGCTTTGGGACCAGAAACAGAAGGATGGACATTGTTTACATTCATACGGGACACAAAAGGCGTCTGATTCTGATCATTGTGCCAACACAGTTTCTGCAGTGCAGCACTAACTCTGTGTGGGGGGGTCAGCAGGGACCCCTTCAGGGACATTAGGTCAGACGAGCTCTGATGATGACCACATGAGGATTTCTGTCTCTGTATCTGCTGATGGAGAGGAGGCAAAGAGCCGCCGGCAGCGTTTGTCTTGCTGGATGTTTCTGAGCGGCTGCAGCTTCTTCTTCTTCTCTGGAGCTCATATTCATGACGGCACCCTGTGACCATCATCCTGACGTTCACACTTCTGACTGTTGGCTTCAGCAGGAAATCATTTTGTTGTTGTGTGAAACAAAGAGAAGCCATAACTGTTGTATCAGTGCTGTGAGGAGGCTGATTTATTTCTGCTTCTCTGTATTTATTCTGGAGGTCGTCTCAGGGTAACGATGCAGCAGCTGAACACTCAGGAAAAACAGGTTAAAACCACTTTAACTGTAAGAAAGGATCAGAAGGATGAGTTTTAGTTCAGTTTAGTTTCCAGCCGAGTGACTCTGTGGCAGAAACAGAGCTGGATCTCAGAGGCCTTTTCTGTACGAGCCAGTTTACAGCAGAAACACTTTGATCTGCTGCTGAGGAGAAGAAATGTTCCAGCGTGTTCATGAGCAGCTGCTGATGGACTCATTCAGAAAGAGGCAGATCCCTGAAGCTTCCAGCTGCTGGCTTTCACACATCATTTCATCAGCTGTGACAGAAGTCACGAGTCAGCTTTTAAACAGCAGCAAACAGGTGTGCACGCTAACATTTAGAAATGCAGAATAAAAGAAGATATCAGACATTTCTCAGTGAAACTCTCATTTTGGAAGTCGCTGGTCAAACAACACTGAGAGTCCAGGCTCCAGTGCGGATCCTCTGGGATCAGACAGCCTGCAAATGGTCAAAACACTCATTTATTTTTTATTTTATTACTGTCCTCTAGCGGTTAAACCGCACAGCTACATCAATCAATGCTTCATGATTTAACCGGAAGTCAGATCACCAGTACCATGGTACAGCGAGAACTGTACTGTTTAAATTTACTGTCACATGAAGTAGCCACGTTTTAGCACCACATTCACTCATTCTCTACTTAACATTTAAACTAAATATAACCGGAGCTAACAAAGATGCTAGCTAACTGCTGCTAACTAGCTAGCGTTAACTGTAGCTTAGTTTACACTTGAAGAAAAAACCTGCACATTTCACACAAAGAGGCCACCAACTTATTTACATTCAGTCACTCCTGAGTAAAACAAGTTTCAGCTGTTAACAGATCAAACAGCTTTATATTACGTCTGTGAGGTGCAGCACAGCGTTAATAGCATTTTATTGTGAAAGGTACCACCGGAAGTGTCATTCAGTTGTAAATCTCCAGCTTTACCTTTTCTGTAGATACCACCTGTGGCCACTAGAGGGCAGAAACGCCCTGCTCACAGCATAAAGACTGAATCTGCAGACTGCAGCTGGCTGCCTTCATCATATGAACAAAATGACTTTGGAACAGATTTCCCTCCATTTCAGACACAACGGGACAACAATGCTGTCAGTAAAACATTCAAACTGACGAAGTGCAACAATCTTTAGGAGAAGTTTTGTTTGAAACTGATCTATCTATCCATGACAGTGTTGTGAAAGTATTAATATGACTGCTCTCTTCCATCATAAAACTTAATTTTATAAAGATTTCCCACATTTCAATGTAGTGATGGGATACTCGATTCCTTTTACTGACTCGAGTCACTCACTAAAGTGAATCGGGTTCTCGAGTCACTTGAATCAGTCACCCAGAGTGTGCGCAGGAATGTACAAACAAGTTCCAAACCACGTCCCAAATCATTGTGAAAAAGGCTAAAAGTCCAGAAGTCTCCAAGGCCAAACATTTATTTTTCTTTCTTTCTCTCTAAATAAATTCTAATAACCCAAACAGCCAATAAATTAACATTCAGTGCGAAACAGTGCAAAATTATAATAAAATGTATTAAACTGTACACAAATAGAACATTTAAATAACCTGTATAGTGAAAAGTAATAATATTCTAACATTCAACACTGCACCATTAGAATAAATTAATTATGTACAGAATGAAGGAACTCCCGCTTCCTTCAAAATAAAGCCGAGAGGGAGAGAGAGCTGTGAGCTGTGAGTCGGGTAAAATAAATCATGGAAATATAAATACTGTTGGAGCTATTTATTCCTGATCTTCATTACTTTGAATTTTGTTCAAATGTATTCTTAGTTTACTTTATATTTTTGGGGAGTTATTGACAGAGTTTATTTGTAGGTTAATAATTGTTTGTTTTGTGTGTGGGGCATTATTCAGACGCACTCAGCCCACGAGCAGCAGAGCTCCTCAGCTGGCGTGTTACTCAGAAGATGACGTCATGAAGCTGCTGAATAAGGCTTCGGAGGTTTGGATGAGACCCAACGCTTGAAGTTTCCCTTCTTGCTGCCCTTGAGTTAACGCGGCCAATGAGGTCTGCAGAGTGGTGTTCACATGATGTTCCCACGTGTTTAAGATGCTGCACCGACGCTTTCACATCACCTGTTTCACTTCATGCAAACACGGCACATTGCAAGCAAATGGAGCGCATTATGGAAGCTGTTTGTGCTCGAGATGTTTCTTTAATGTTTATTCTCTTTGGAAAGGCTTTGTCTCCTGTGAAGTTCACTTTATGATTTGTTTGTTTTCATTTCTCTAGTTCTCACAGCATGACTGACCACAGCCATGTGCAAATGTGGCGAGCGTGAGGTGGGGATAATGTCCCAATAGTGTATATTTTTAATTAAAGAAAAACCGACAACGCCACCCCAGGATGTAACCCAGGGAAAGAAATGGAAAGCTATGAATAAACTAAATCTAAACAAAGGACAACGCAAGTTCGTAACACTGAGCAGGCAAGAGACGTGTTTCCAAAAGAATATACAAAAGTTTATATGAATCAATATTAAGAACAGTTAAAATCTACCGCTAAAAAAGGTTACCTTATCTTCCAGGGCTGGGCCCTTTGTGCTCAGGGTGAGTGAGGGGTGAAGGTACCAACTCAACATGGGAGCACCACAATCCACATTTAAAACACACACACAACACACACAAGGGCAAATCAAAAGAAAAAGGAGTGAATGGGGCACGACACACGAAGGGACACCATCACCAAAAAGGGTTCACCAGTAAGGCCCTCAGCACCTGGAAACACAAACAGGGACAGTTAGTGGGAGACTGCAAATAAATGAAAACAAACAATAAAGAATGTCCCAACACAAAAATAATTAAAGAAAATCTCCCTTGCTCCTGTTGCTTCAGGTAGCTACATAAAACAGTTGATCCATCTAAAAACAGCTGATCGTCCTCTAAAGCAGCAGCAGCCCTCGGTGCAGAGCGATTCAGCTCGTGGTAGCTGGGTGCCAAGCCTTCAGCGTAGCATAGCTCCAGCACTGATAGGGGAATGAGCAGACATGCTCTGTCCACCTGCCGGCGCCTGCGCGGTTGAACATGAATTGCACCACACCAGAGGAGAAGAATGCAGAGCGTCTGCACAACCTGCAGCCAGGTAACCCGGAAGACAAACACGCACCCAGGCCAGAGAGAGAGAGAAAGAGGGCGGATCTACCGATCCTTCTTAAAGGCTGAGCAATTAAAGGGAATGATACTGTGGGCGGGCAGAACTACAAGGACAGTAGTCATCCTGCTACACAAATAAATGCCCGTGCATGAGAGGAAGGACTTGTGTTGGTGATTCCAACTGAAGGGAGTAACACTCAGTCATTTCAGTGATGCGTCCCTCAGGTTCAGCCTCGGTGAACACCTTTACTTTCTCTCACAGCCTGCTGTGTTTCTCACTGACTGATTCCATCTGAGTTATGAAGCCAAAGCAGGAAACCGTGAAAAGATGTGAAAAACATCTGGATGGAACTGATGTGTGTGTTTAGAAAGCCTGAACTTCTAAAGGTCCATGTGGTGACCATGTGTTCTGATGGTGTTGTATGAGTTTTATAAACTCTGAGGTGTCAAACAGAAGCTGTGAACATTACAAGCGGCTCTGCTGCCATTCCTCCAGAAACACTTCCGCTGCTCCGGCTTCAGGAGCCAGTAGGAGCTTTGTCCGTCTCTGACGTCATAAGCAATAACCAATGGGAGAGCAGCTGAGCGTTTGTAACAAGCCCCGCCCCCTGATTGGCGGCTCCTGCCGGGCTGAAGCACAGAGATGAACCCAGAGAGCAGAGCAGCCTCGTTCCCTCTGTTGAAGACACCTTTATGTCCACTGAATCCAGTCTGAGGAGAACTCTGAAATGTTCCAGCTAACAGGAAAGTTGTCCACAAGAACCAACACAAGAGGCTCCATGTTTTTAAGGGTTAGCTACAGCAGAAAGTTTCAGCGCTTTGGAGGAGCAGACAGGAGTCCAGCAGCTGAGGAGTGAACCCCAAAAAACCCATTCAACACGCCTAAAAGGCAACCTGCAGAAACTCAAGTGTCCGCTACAACATCGTTGTGTCTCCTCTCTTTATGATGATCCACAGACATGTACGGGAGGCTGCGCAGCCAAGAGAAACGGTACAAAGAACAGAGAATAGACTATTTTAAGTAGATTCATAAAATCCCCCCCTCCTCTCTCGTGCAGCGCCCCTATGCGCCGCATATAGTGCATCAAACAAAATAAACTACTCAGGTAAGGAAAACGTTTGTGTTATTAATATTGCGGATGTAGCTTCAGTTTTAGTATAACTTTTCTTTCTTGGTGCCGTCTTGTTGTGTGTGAGCACAAATTAACGCCGCTGCCGAGCTAAATTAACAAAGAGAAACACCTGCGGTTAAAGAGGACTTATTTTATAACAACATGTCAGAACTTGTATGTGAACAGGACTGCTATATGCCTACTGCTTTGTTCGAAAAACTGAGTTAATCATATAATGAAAGCTGCATTAGTAAAGGTGTTTGTGTTATATTTGCCAACATGATACTGAGTTGTATCTGGACGCTAAGATCTGCGCATGCTCCAGAAACAAAACAGCGACACGTCACAAAACTATTTTATTTAATGGCTGAACAGTTTGACTTTGTAAAACATACCTTCAAATTTTACTTTTCTTATAAAGCTTTGGGGGAAAAAGCCACTCTGGCCCAGTGAGATTGGGGACTGTTTTCTGGTTGTTTCTACTGTTTTCTCTCTTTGTTCTGTGATGTGTTATCATCCTAAAAAATGAGCTCAGCATCATCAAACCTCCTTTTGATCGATGGAATGAAAAAAGTTTCCAAAAAAGTGTTCCCTCGGGGGCCAGAGTTTGACATCCCTGGTTTAGGCGTTAGTGACGGTCCATGTTTGGCTTTTTCCAGCTGGTTTCTCACAGTTTGGGCACAAACATTGACTCCTGTTTCAGTGAATTAGTTTATTTCTTTTCTTTTCTTGTTAATTTTCTCCTTTCAGTCATGTTTCTTTTCGTTTTACTGTTGGCTGACTGAGAACAACCAACACCTTTTGTCACACTCTGTGACTCTGGATACTTAATGTATCGATGTTACCACTAAATGCAAATAAACACAGAGAGACAGCTGTTAGATGACTTTCTTCTGCAGGTTTCCTTCTGATTTCTTTTTTTAAAAGCGGCAGGATGTTCATTCATCAATTAGCCCACTAATAATTTTGCGTATTAAGAGCGACTCATTTATATTTATTATTGAATGTTTACATGTGTAACAAGGGTTAATTTGGCTTGTGTATAATTCCACAAAATTATTGTTTTTAATTGTTTTTATGACATTTATAAGACTAGTCAGGTGGAACTTTTGTTTTCTTTTTCGGTTTCTGTACATTCTTTCATGGGGGGGCAACATCTGTGACAAAAGACACGGTCCCGCCTAAACTCTTCCTCTTTTTTCTGATGTTCGGTGAGGAAAGGTGGAGGAAAATAAAGACCTTCGAAAGAGCAGCGGTGTGGTCTCCATTCGTTCTAACCTTAACACAACGCAGAGGTTTTGTTGCGGAAATTTTAGTAAGGCACAGAGTCAGTTATTTTCTGAGGAGATAAGATGCTTTTAATAATATCTTGCAAGAGAGAACAACACAGAACAGAGTTCAGAGTTGCTCTGACTCTTAGACGAAAACAAGTCAGTTAATATACAGGTTAATACGTAGTCACTCCTTTGATATGTTCAAGACTTTGTTATCTATCTTTCCTCCCTTTCTACAGCCAAGGCGCCTCTGTATCGTGCCATCTTCCCTGTCAAACCCCTTAAAGTTGTTAAATCATAAGAGCACAATACCCTCATTGAAAGAGGGAGAAAAGAGAAAAACAAGTGTCTTAAATGAGTTATTACCGGGTGATACAGAGTAACACTCATACAAGGTATACCGTATGTGAATTAATTTTTCCCTTACACTCCTCCCTTTTGATTATAATAATACCATTATATTAATCAACCCAAAAGAAGCAAGAAAAATAATAACTTTATCAGTAAACATCAGTCTGCATTCACACACAACGTGAGTTTAAAACGCAGGCATCATAGTGAGAAAGGGTCCAATGATAAACAATCAAAACATTAAGAATTAAACAGAAACATCATCATCCATGTCCAAATCAGAGTCACTAAAAGGACAACCTGAAAGCAAAGGAGTTTGCTGAGTCAGTCGAATCATTTGGTAAGACACAGACTTATCAATGGCGCGCACAATGAGGCCTCGCACACAGGGAATAATACAACATCCACAAAAAGCCAATAGACACAATCCAATAATTAACCCTGTGAGGAGGGAGAGAATAAGAGTCTTCCATTTGCCAAACATTGAATCAAGCCAACCAGTAAGGGAGGTGTCAACGCCAGAGTTTTCAGCCAGTTCTTCTCTAAGGGAGCGGAGGCCATCCAGAGCTCTGGTTACAGAGCCATCCGGAGCCGTATTATTAGGAATAAAAGTGCAACATGAATCACCCATCAAAGCACACACCCCTCCGCATTCAGCTAGCAACATATCCAAAGCCATTCTGTTTTGCCAAGCCATAAGAGAAGTGGGGCCTAGCTGTTCAGCTAGTCCTTCAATAGCATCATGAGTGTAATTAATAAAACGCTGTTGGTTATAAAAAAGATAATTGATCCAGTCCACATTTTTGTTAATGGTAGGCCATAAGAAAATCGACTCAAAACCAGCAGCTATCTGATTTCTGGCTTTGTATTCATCAGGGACACCTCTGGGAACTCCAATTGCATCAACATAGACACGATCATCAAAACTACCAGGAATAGAGCGTTTGCGTACTGAGCGGGTGGGTTGAGGAGCAAAAGGATCAACAGCAATACGGACATTATATACCAACATCACATGGGCACACCTACCAGTCCAATTGGCAGGCAGACTAGAATGTAGCTTACTGTGACGACCACACAGCCAAAACATGTCAGGGACAGAGGATGTCTCAATCTTCGGTGTCAGAGGTTACTAGCACTTAACACACCGGTGGAGTACAGCTTTTACTGCTGACTCTTTTCTTTGTCCTTCAGGGCGAGTTGGTTAGGCTGATGTATGTCAGGGTGGAAGTCATCTACTGGTTCTGGCACCTTCTTACAGTGACTGGCGTGAATCCAGGTTGCTCTTTCTGCGACTTTAACAGCTGTGTGAGTGACCAGTAGCACCTGGAACGGGCCTTGACAGCGTTTGGACTTCCAGTGTTTTCTGCGAAATTCCTTCACCACTATCCAATCACCTGGTTGGAGTGGGTGCAGGGGTGTGTCCGCTGAGGCTGGAAGTGCTGCTTTCACTGTCTGTGAAACTTGAGAGAGGACAGTGGAAAGGTTTCGACAGTAAGACAACATTGCATCATCACAAACAGTTGTGGAGGGGAGGGGTCTGGTTACAGGTCCCACTCCCAGGTTAGGAGGTCTGCCAAATAAAACTTCAAATGGGCTGAGGTTCACTCGAGCTCTAATTCTCATCCTCATATAGGTGAGCACAATAGGTAATGCTTTTGTCCATGGCAGACCCGTTTCTTCACAACATTTGGCTAGCTTGGACTTTAAAGTACCATTTTCTCTCTCCACAGCACCTCCGCTCTGTGGATGATAGGCACAATGTGTACGCAAGCTTATTCCCAGGAACTTACCAACCTCGGTCAATGCTGTGTTTACAAAGTGTCTGCCATTATCACTACTGATCTTCTCTGGAATGCCCCACCTTGGAATGATTTCTGTCAGCAGTGCTTTAGTTACTGCATGACTGTTTGCATGTTTTGCAGGAAAAACTTCAACCCATTTACTAAACATGTCCACTACTACGAGTGCATATTTCTTTCCTTCAGCTGGTGTGAGTTCAACAAAGTCCATCATTAAATGTTCAAAAAGCCTTTCTGGTGGAGGATGTGCAGCTTGTGAGGTGTGTATTGCTTTCCCTGCATTGTGTGTAGCACAAACCATACACGACTGACAGTATTTTTGTGCATATGAACTAAACCCTTTTGTGAACCAATGAGCAGTGAGAGCATTCAGCATCCCCCCTTTTGACACATGGTCCAACCCGTGTGTCAATTTAGCAAAGTGAGGAAAAAAATGTTTAGGAAGACAGGGTTTACCATCAGGTCCCAGCCAAACACCATCTGTATGAGTTGCACCCACTGAGGACCAAATGCGTTTTTCATCTGCAGAAGCAAAACTTTGCAAAGCATGGAAATCTTTGGGCGTGTCTTCCGCTTGCAAAAAGAGGGAAGTGAAAACAGGAAAAGAGTTAGCTGCCTGCTTAGCTGCAGCATCAGCTCTAGCATTGCCACGAGCAACAGGATAATCTGAGTTAGTGTGAGCCGCACACTTACAGACCGAAATTGCTGTAGGCAAAAGGATCGCATCAAGAAGATCAGAAACCTGTGAGGAGTTCAAGATGGGTTTGCCATCTGATTTAAGGAAATGTCTGTGCTTCCACAGCGCACCAAAGTCATGAACAACACCAAAAGCATATCTGGAATCTGTGTAAATGGTGACAGACTTACCAGTTGCCAGCTTACATGCTTCAGTAAGTGCAATGAGTTCAGCAGTTTGGGCAGAGAAGTGTTTAGGAAGGGAGCCAGACAGCAAAGTGTCATGTGAAGAACATACTGCAAACCCAACACAGTTAGTACCTGTGGCTGGATCACACAAAGCTGATCCATCTACAAAAAGAATCATGTCAGAGTTGGGAAGAGGAATGTCAGAAAGATCAGGTCTGGGTGTACAAACCTGTTCCAGAACAACTACACAGTCATGCGGCTCCCCATCATCAGGAGTGGGAAGCAACGTAGCCGGATTCAGAACAGTACAACGTTTAATAGTGACATTTGGCATATCAAGGAGCACAGAGATGTATCTGAGCCAGCGAGCAGCTGAAAGATGTGAGGTTTTCTGCTCAAGAAGAATAATGGCAACAGAATGAGGAACCAAAACAGTCAAATTACTGTAGCCTACAATATCTCGGGAGGCCAGGACAGCTTTCTCTGCAGCTGCAACAGCACGAAGACAACCAGGCAGACCTGCAGCCACAGGGTCCAACTTTGCGGAGAAATAAGCCACTGGCCTTTGTCTTCCCCCGTGTTCCTGCATAAGAACAGATGTCATACAACCGCGCTTCTCATCAACTGCCTGTGTGAAAGGTTTATGAGGATCTGGGATACCAAGTGTAGGAGCTGTTTGAAGAGCCAGCTTAAGCTGAGTGAAGGCTGATTCAGCCTCAGAAGTCCATGGAACACGATCAGCTGACTGGAGGCCTTTCCCATGGATAAGAGCACCTAAAGGAGCTTCGAGAGAAGAGTAGTTAGGAATGAAGTTCCTGCAGTAAGATGTTATGCCTAAAAAGGACATGAGCTGTTTTTTAGTAACTGGTTTAGGAATGTTCTGAACTGCAGCAACGCGTTTAGCAGAAAGTGAGCGCCCCTCTTTGGAAATCACATGACCCAAAAAGGTGACTTTGTCCTGAACAAACTGCAATTTAGAAAAGCTGGCTTTGTGGCCACAAGAATGAAGATGCTTCAGCAGAGTCACTGTGTCTTTTTCACACTGTTGCTTAGATGGGCTGCATAAAAGGATGTCATCCACGTACTGCAAAAGAGCAGAGCCTTGGGTTAGTTGGAGTGGTTCCAGACTAGCTTTGAGGGCAGCATTGTAAATAGTGGGACTTTCACAATATCCCTGGCATAACCGGGTAAAAGTCCAAGATTTCCCCTCAAATTCAAAAGCAAACCAAAACTGGCTATCAGGATGCACAGGGACAGAGAAAAATGCGTTAGACAAGTCAACAACTGAGAAAAACTGTGCATCTAATGGAATTTGAGACAAAATAGTGTGTGGGTTGGGCACAGTGGGAGCACGTGGCTGAACTGCAGCATTCACGGCTTGGAGGTCCTGTACAAAACGCCATTCATCTGGCTGGCCAGCATCTCTAATCTTTCTAACAGGAAATAATGGAGTGCGCACAGGTGAATTTTCACAGGGAACAATGATGCCTGTTTTCTGAAAAGATTGAAAAACAGGCTTAATCCCTTTGATTGCTTCAGGCTTCAAAGGGTATTGTTTTTTACACGGGCGAAAGTCCGATTTAGGGGTGACAATTACCGGTTCACAGCCTTTTATCAACCCCACATCATTTTTGCTTTTAGCCCAAAGATCAGTGGGCACTGCAGCCAACGTGGGTAATAAAGACAGATCTGTTTCAGATAAAAAGCATGCTTCAAAATGTGATTCTGTAGTGGGAACTAGTTCCACAGTTCTTTGACAATGCATTGTGCTCAAAAAGGTTTTCTTGTATGCTGACAATCGTTCAGAAAACATCAAATTTGGATCAGCAGGTGAAACTGTCCAATCAGTTTCTTTTTTACAAGTTGCAACAAATTCTCCCACACCCTGCCAGTGCCAATGTGTAGGTTTGGCCAAGGAGATGTGAGGGCGAGTACCACAAACATTAAAAAACTCTAATTGCTCTGGAGTGAGACAAACAGCCAGTGCAGCAGTTTGTGAATTCCAAAATAAAGTAGACGTACATATTTTTTCAAAAGGAATGCGAAACCACTTCTTCTCATAGTCATAGTCAGGCCCCAAAGAAATGTGTGATGTGCAGTGCAGATCAGCAGGTTGCATGAAATCAGAAAGGGGTGAAACTAAAGCTTTTGCTTCCTCCACGAGCTGTTGTGAGGAAGAAGAGCTGGGAAGTTTCCACTCATAAGCATATGTAAGTGCTGATGAGTCAAACTGCACCGCTGTAAAAACTTTCTCAGGCTGCGACATCACCTTAACACCCTCTGGTGTGGAAGTCAAAATAATGCCCAGTTTACACATGAGATCACGGCCCATCAGGTTAATGGGACACAGCTCTGATAACAAAAATGAGTGCTTGAAGGAGAGCCCATCGGGAGTGACACACGCAATTGGTGTTGTCATTTTCTCCTTCACAACCTGACCTGATGCAGACATGGAATAGACGTCGTTTCCACTTAGCTTTGGAGGACGATCAAATTCCCCTGACTACATTACTGATGATGTAGCCCCAGAGTCAACCATAAATGTTACTTGTTTCCCCAAAATACTAAGCTGAAAAGTTGGAAAAGCCTTATAGGCTTCAGATGTCAAATGAGCATAAGTTCCTATCATCTGAGGTGAACATCTTTGCTCTAGGACAGAAATAGCATGCAAAACTTTACTACGTGAGTCACAGTCAGCAAGCGTCTCTTCATTGCACAGAGCAGGAAAAGCATGTGTGTGTGTTGTGTTATCACCCATTTGTTGAGGCTCCGCTGGCGTGTGACGTCCGGAACCCGCCTCCCACCCTCAGTCAGCCTTTTGCTTAGTTTCATCTCTTCTCAGCTGTGGACAGTCCTGCTTCCAGTGTCCAGTCTGGCCACAGTAAAAACAAACATTCGAGTCATAGTTCATGTGTGGTCCACGTCGACCTCCCCTTCCACGTCCACGTCCACGTCCCCGACCTCGTCCTCTGTTTCCGGGGTGACCTGTCACATCACCAACTGCGTAATACATGCTCATGGCTGCCAAATGCAGCTCCTTTTCAGTCTTGTCCTTTTTGGCTATTTGACGGGTCTCAACTTGGTTCTGGGCATGTCGGGCATATCGGCGGACGTCAATTAGACGAGGACCCTCACACCATCCCACGTAGATGTTCTTTACTTCAGAGGCGACATCTGGCATCAGGCCTTTAATTATTGCATCGCATGCAATACTCTCCCATGGTCCTGGTTCATGGCCCAAATCCGTTGGTCTCTGATGACCACTGTGTTTGCTCACCTCCTCGAGGATGCGGTGTATGAAGTCCTCAGTCCCTTCACCGGGTTTCTGTTTGCAGGTGTAAATGTGGGACATGTTGATTTTGGTCGGAAACTGAGTGGTGATGGTTTGACACAGTCTTTCGATGGCTGCTTCGTAATGAATGTTGTCATTATGTCCAGGCTCACTGTTAGTAGGTCGCAGATCCGGTTGTGGCAAACCCGCCACTAATTTGCAGAGGTCGGTTTGTTTGAACTTTCTTGTCAATATGCGACGCAGTTCCACTCCGGTCGGGCGGAATTGTGCGCAGAAGCCTCGCAACTCTTCAGCAAATCGGGGTCCAGAATTCTCTGGATCCGGGAGACTTCGTGATGCTTCGATGATGTCAGTCTCAGTCCAGGGTCGATAGACCAGTAATGGTCCAACTGGACCTGCAACTTCAACCATAGGCATGGTTTGGATCTGGGTTGGTTTTTTCACACGTTGAGATTTCCGACTTCCAGATTGTGGGGAGAGGAGTTTTTTTACTTGCATTAAAAGGTTTTGGGCTGGTACACTGTAGAATTCAACTTCTTCCTTTTCTTCTTCCTTTTCTTCATCTTCAGACTGGTGTGACAGATGTTGTGGCTGAGGAGAGATTTCTCCTGGAGTGACGTTTGGAGAATTCTCTTCCCATAAATCAGATGCTTGTGGTGTGTCTGGCTGTAGTTGCTGTAGTTGCTGTTGTTGTTGTAGTTGTTGTTGTGGCTGTAGTTGTTGTTGTTGTAGTTGTTGTTGTGGCTGTGGTTGTTGTTGTTGTAGGCGTCGTGGAGGGCAGGAGTCCAGGTCCGGATCCGGCACAGCGAGAGCGCTCAGTGTAGGGTAAAGAGGTGCGGATGAAAAGGGAGAGGAAAAAGTGTTATCAGTAGAATATGGTGGTGGCTTAAAAGGAGATTCAGTCTTAGTCAGAGATAAATTATCTTTTCGTCCACATACTGCATTATCATCATCATTCTGTCCTGGCATTTGTTTAGCATTTTTCTTTCTTTCTCTCACTTCACTTTCCTTTTTCCAACACTCTATACCTTTCTTGCATTCTTCTAATTTTTTCCACTGTTTAACCTTCACTGTTTTTTTTTTCTTCATATCTTTCTCACATTTGCAAATCTTCTCTTCTAATTTTCTTATTTCAGACATTTTAAAAGAACCTTCAGGGGGAAAACCCCAATTTTTTATCCAATAAGTAGTCCATTTTACACTCTCCGGACCATATTTTTTTATCATTTCATCATACTTGGGTCCCCCGGGAGGGTCAGAAGCCCGAGACATACTGTTTCCCATTCTCGGACTTGGAATGGGGGAATATATTCCTTTACTCAAAGGACGTCTCCAATGAGGACCTTAATCTGTACTCACACTTCTTGGAGTACCTACTTCAGTCACACTTCCTCGGACTGATTCAGTCACACTTCTTCGGACTGACTTAAGATTCACTTACCCGTGAAATCTCTGTCTCGCTAATGACACAACCGGGAAAATTCCAAATAATAACAGAAAGCAATCTTACCGCCCCAGATTACTGTGTTTCAAAAGATGACCCCAGCGCTGGTATCCAGGAAACAGACCCGTCAGCCCTCTCTCTCCGAAAGGCCTTGGAGGTATGAGGCTGGAGCTTCAGTCCAGGCTGATCAGGCACTGCGGTCCGGTCCAGGTAAACCAGTCGAGGGATCCTGTTAGTGACGCCAAGATTGTTGCGGAAATTTTAGTAAGGCACAGAGTCAGTTATTTTCTGAGGAGATAAGATGCTTTTAATAATATCTTGCAAGAGAGAACAACACAGAACAGAGTTCAGAGTTGCTCTGACTCTTAGACGAAAACAAGTCAGTTAAAATACAGGTTAATACGTAGTCACTCCTTTGATATGTTCAAGACTTTGTTATCTATCTTTCCTCCCTTTCTACAGCCAAGGCGCCTCTGTATCGTGCCATCTTCCCTGTCAAACCCCTTAAAGTTGTTAAATCATAAGAGCACAATACCCTCATTGAAAGAGGGAGAAAAGAGAAAAACAAGTGTCTTAAATGAGTTATTACCGGGTGATACAGAGTAACACTCATACAAGGTATACCGTATGTGAATTAATTTTTCCCTTACAGTTTCATACCGATTACACTTGTGCAGATGTGTGTGTGTCAATTATCTGCCGAGCCCAGGATCAAGAGCCCCACGTACCCAAGGGTGTGCAACATGCTGCGTAATTTCACTGTGATAGTTAGTGCAGCTGAAATGGGGAGGAGGGGAGATGCAGCAGAGCTATCCCCACTGCTCGTACACCGCGGACGAGTGTTACTCTCCACAAACACAGTCATCATGAAATAAGGCATGCTATGTGTGAAAGCAGTGTGGACTCAGAGAAACACAAGTATCAGAGGTGTCGGAACACTTTTAAAGCTTGAAACTTAAGAAGGAATTGTTATGGGAATGCTCAGCCAGGTCATCTGTTTCAGTCCTGCTCAGATGGAAAGAAAATGCTCTCTTTCTTTCCAACATCAGCGATATTAATGAGCATGTTCCCCCCTCCATCTGATTGTTGCTTCAGAGTCAACATGACCAGTCTACCTGATACCAAAGCAGGATGCCTCCCAGTCCCAGACTGGCTGTTAGATGCTCAGTTACCATTTTGACCTCCATCGGGATCCCTCCCTAATATGAGATAACTCCTCAGTGAGGACATGATGGAGGAAATAAGCAGATGATGGCTGATAGGAGTCAGGAGTGAGAGTAAGACTGATGAAGTTTATTCATTTTAAAACAAATCCCAACAAGGTTACAAGCTGCTGTTAAACTCAGATGAAAATGAAATCGTATCCTGTTGCTGCCCCTCCCTCCTACCTGTCCTGCCCTCCCTCCTACCTGACCTGCCCCTCTGTCCTGCCCCTCCCTCCTACCTGTCCTGCCCTCCCTCCTACCTGACCTGCCCCTCTGTCCTGCCCCTCCCTCCTACCTGTCCTGCCCCCCCCTCCTACCTGTCCTGCCCCTCCCTCCTACCTGTCCTGCCCCTCCCTCCTACCCGTCCTGCCCTCCCTCCTACCCGTCCTGCCCCTCCCTCCTACCCGTCCTGCCCCTCCCTCCTACCCGTCCTGCCCCTCCCTCCTACCCGTCCTGCCCCTCCCTCCTACCCGTCCTGCCCCTCCCTCCTACCCGTCCTGCCCCTCCCTCCTACCTGTCCTGCCCTCCCTCCTACCCGTCCTGCCCCTCCCTCCTACCTGTCCTGCCCCCATCAGGGTTAGAGCTCTGACTGATCCCAGGAAGCAGCTCACCTGTGTCTGTGGAGCGGAGCGTCATCTTCTTCAACACTTGGCTTGGACAAACTGTGAGTTTGAACTTTGTCTTCAGTAACCTTCCTGTTTGTTTCTGCTCTGTAATGTTTGGAACATGTTCACTTCTTATTTCAGGTCCAGTTTGATCACTCGAAGAACTTTGAAGAAAAATCTGCATGATTATCATTTACATTGTTGTTGATTAGAAACATATTATTTATTGTTTTATTGCCAAAATAAATCACATTGTGTTTTAATTTGTGGGGATAACTGCGGTTTCTTCCACTGAAGTCAGACACAGAAACTCTCTGCTGTTTATCTCTTAAAGACTAAAGGTAACACCCTGGATGGAGGTGGGGCTTTCTCATTGTGTAACTTAGTGAGTCAGACAGGTTTTTCAAGGTTTTTAAATTCCATCACCTTGATAACCCACCTCCATGTTCCAGTACAGTCGGTACACGTCAGGCCAGTTTTTCTCTGTGTCTGTGTGTTCAGTTTCCCGTCTTCACTGAATAAAAATGTCTCTTTATCCCACAAACAAACTTAAATTTCAGCATGTTTTACATCTGCTTTATTGTGTCGCTGAATTAGAGCTGCAACAACACGTCATTTATCTGGAGATTAGCTGAAAATTGTTTTTTTTGTGACTTTTTCAAGTATCTTAGAGTTTTCTTTATACTTTTCTTTTGAAAATCTGTTGAAAACATTAGTGTTGCACCGATACCATTTTTTGGCCCCGATACCGATACCTGGCTGTGCAGTATCGGCCGATACCACTCTGTTTGAAAAAAAAAAAAAAAAAGAAAATTAGTATATATATATATTAATTTATTTTTTATTTTTCATTTTTGGAAACAGAGTGGTATCTCTATGGTATCAGTAAATATATATATATATATGAAGAGCTGCATACTACTTGGATGTAAAATGTAAAATCTTTATTAGTTTACAAGTTCATAAAACACATGGGGTGGGGGGCTCCGATCTAATGGAGAGAGAGAAGGATTGGGAACAGGCTTCCTTGGTCGCGACACACACGACAGGCTAACCCTAAACACAGCACATGGAATGAAAACCCACTACGAGTCAGGCTAGCTTCACTAGCTTTAAGGCACGCTTTAAACACAGCACACAGAGTCAACACACCACAAAACATGCGGCTAACCTGCAGCATATGGCGCCCGTTTAACCACAGACCCGTCACTCCTCCTCACGCAACCCCACCAATCAATACCACATAACAATAGGCCGACCTATACATAAACACTAAAACACGAAGTTAAAAGAAGAGGAATACTTAACTCGTCCACTTGGCGAGACCCTCCCCCGGGGTCTGAGCTTGTGCCGCCGTCCCGGGGTAACGGCTTTGCTGGACGGCGAAGACGGTAACTGGCTGTCAGCTGGTAGTGCATAGAGAGCGATGGCGGCCCAGCACTCTCTATCGTGGACCCTGTTTTGACTACAGGAGGCACCCAGCCTCCCCTCCTCACACTCACGCTGCAAACTCCCCCTGGCTAGCTGTCTTCGTCGCCGGCAGCTCTAGATGACTGCAAACGACACCCTCCCCAGCTAACAGAGTGCCGTGTCGCCAGACGTCTTGCTCCTCACACATAGAAAAAGCTGCCCCGGCATTGGTTAACACATTAAATACCGACGGTTTTTACAGAATTATGTCGTAGAATCCCAGCGTTCTAAACCATTTTTTGACTTTTTTTGTACAGTCACAGCATATTATGTGATAGGGCCACTGAAACATGTTATGGCTCGTTTGAAAGCTGAGACTTTAAACTCTTTGTGGGTCAAAACTGCGTGTCTCTAGGTGCCGCCATTAGCGAGCTATCCTTAGCTAAACCAAGGCGGGTATCCACCAAAATCAACAACAAACTGAGATATCGGGGCTTTTGTGAAACGTGCGCTCTTTCAGCCTGTCGCACTTTAGATACTTACATATCCGGGTCAGAGGATTTGCGTCGTGTCGCATGTTGCAAAGCTAACCTGTTCATAAGACCGCCTCCTTAGACTTGTCGCGTGTCTTCTTCTCCTTCTTGTTGTTTGTTTATGTTACTTTACCGTCACCCTCTGGAAACCGACACGTGCGATTGGACAAAATGCGGAAATGCACAACAATCAATGCAGCGTTATCAAAATTGTTCTTGAGTTGACGCAAAGCCATTGGCGTAATGATCAAAATGTCCAGATGATGACACCAGTTTTTGACTGCCATCTATGTCAGTTCTGTTCATCACATAATTACAAAAATCACACAGAATGTGCATTAGAATGTATAGATTCAGAATCCATAAAAAAACCCGTAAAAACGTATTTTTACCATGTGGGAGCCAACGCATGGGCAGTAAAAACGTAGTTTTACGTGACTTGGGAGTCAATGTGTTAAGAGCGGCTATTGGCCCGCTCTCATTGGTCTGGAGCAGGCCAATAGCGATAGCTGCACAGTGATCACAACACAGTGTAGCGAGTGTCGGGAGACGTTCAAGTGTCATACAAGTATCGGAAATGGTAATGGTGCCCTATTTGTTGGTACTCGCCGATACCGATACCACCATTTTAGTGCCGATCAGGGCCCCGCCCGATACTGGTATCGGTATCGGTGCAACACTAGAAAACATCACCTGAAAAACAGGTTTAAGTGTCGTCTCTGATATAAGTTTCTCTGTATGAAGAGTCAAATTACTGGAACTGGAGTTTTGAAAAGTTTTCTGTTTAATTTTGACCTTTTATTGCATGTATTCATTTAAAATATCTCTTTTATTCTATAGCATCACTTTGCTGAGAAACACATTTAATGACAATAATGATTCAACTGAAACTGGTGTGGAACAGAATCTGAGCCAATCAGAGGAGCAGCTGATCTTTTTACATAAATGATGGAGAGGAGGATGTGAGTTGATGTGCAGATGAATGATCTGTGTTTCCTCTGCAGAAGAAGGTAGAAAGTGTGTGTGAGCTGATGTGAGTTCAGCAGCATGGATCAGAGTGAGGACACTGAAACCTCTCTGTGTGGGGAACATGAGAGCCAGAGCAAAGCTCAGAGGTGAGGTGACCATCTCTAACTGTCCATGACTCTTCTCCATGTCCCAGCTCAGCGCTCACATCACCAAACCACCTTTATTCACAGGAAGGGACAGAGACCTGGATCCAGGAGTGGGTCCTCACAGAGCGAACTGCAGAAGGATATCCCACTTTTCAAATTACAGGCCTTAAAAGCAGAGTAAGTTCACATCGGGTCATTGATTTAGAGGTTATTAAGTATATCATGCATGCAGGCTGAAAAGCATTTTTTTCCCATCAGGATCCACCAGAGACCTGAACCAGAACCTGAACCAGAACCTGAACCCAGCTGTGTGTCCTTTAAGAGCAACCAGTCGAAGGAAGATTGGATTTATTTCAAAAGAATCTGTTCATCTGACAAAAAGTAAAATACATGATTAAGATATTTAACTTAAAATGCATTCAGCTTTGACATCATTGAGCTGAAATGTTTTTCTATCAGGATCCATCAGACACTGGAACCAGAACCTGAACCTGAACCTGAACCTGAACCAGAACCAGAATCAGAACCTGAACCCAGCTGTGTGTCCTTTAAGAGCGACCGGTCAATGGAGCATCCTCTTATCTTCAAATCAGACCCACATCCGTCCCCTCAGAGGTGAGCTGAGTGTAAATGCTGTAACAGAGTAAAATACAGCAGCTGAGGGTCGCTGGTGATTGGTCTGAATCTGAGGGTTAAAAGCTTCAGAGTGTGTGTGTTTATCAGCATTGAGCTCTGTAAGATCACAGAGCTGCCACCAGGGGGAGCTGTAACATTGTTCCACAGCAGCCACACTGATGCTGCGTGTACACCAAGAGCGACCTACGCTACCTGAGCGCCGGAAATCATTATTTCTCTATGGAGGGTTAGCTAACTGGGCGACCAGAGCGGATTCCAGCGATTAAACTCAAGCTAACTTTATGGTAATGAGCTATGACGCGGTTCGGCGAAAACCAATGACAATCCACAGATTGTAGTGGTCCGACAATCCGCGGGGTTCACGGAAACAGACGTGTAAACTTTGGTTCCTATCAAAACAAGAGTCGTTTAATCCTGAGACTGTTGCAATTGCCGTGTCGAGTGCTTCAATACAATAGTGTAGTAACCCCACGCATACCTTTCTCAAGTTTTATTTCGGATTTTATTTCGAATTTAGTTTATTTTTCACAGCTGCTTCTGCTATTCCTGCTCTTCTCAGGTGTACCTAATGTAGTTTTACATCATTTGTAATATGATGTATATCTTGTATAACAAATTGTAAATAACAACACGTTTATTCGTGTCCCTGCCCTCACTTTCCTCATGTTTTTTTCTCGCGGGGGTGCTGCACAGCCGCGGGGCCTTTAAGAATTGAACATTCTAAATGTGACGTCACGAGCTACCAAAGCTACCAAAGCAAATTCTCAAGCGAAGCTTCTTCAGCTACCTCCGCTACCAGGTAGTGTAGGTCGCTCTTGAATGTTCAATTTTTAAAGGCCCCGTGGCCTGTTAGTTCACTCAAAAAAAGTTTAGTGAACTAACAGCTGGAGGGGTGTCCACCTCCTTGCCACAGCTGAGGTGCTCTTGAGCAAGGCACTGTACCCCCATGCTCCCCAGGTGCTGTGATTCCAGTGTACATGGCATCTGTCTCTATGAATGTGTGACCCTGTGTGTGTTCAACAGGTGCCAACCTGGATGGGTTAAAAGTGGAGGAGAAATTCTGTGTATGTTCCCTGTAATGTAGATGACAATAAATCTAATCTTAATCTTCATGATTCCTCCACAGAGTGGACCAGCAGAGCTCAGAGGGTCCCAGTGGTCAGTCTGCCCAGCAGCATCAAACACAGCTGGACTCCATATTTATGGTCTGTACATGCACAACAACTACTTTCCCATCTGTTCTGCTCACAGCCATCTCCATGCTGCACTCTGTAGACCAGTGGGTTGTCAGTGAGTCCAACATGGATCTGATGTTTGGCTCCATGGTTTCAGTCTGATTGGCTCATTCATATAGTTTTCTGTTCCAGCTGCTGGAGGACAACATGCTCACTTTTGTGAAGGAGGAGCTGAAGAAGATGCAGAAGGTTCTGAGTCCAGATTACCCAGAATGCTTAGAGAGTCAGAGGGAGGCTGAGGATGAAGAGCAGAGGAGCAGCAGAGAGGCATTAGTGAAGATCACAGTTCACTTCCTGAGGAGAATGAAGCAGGAGGAGCTGGCTGACCGTCTGCAGAGCAGTAAGAGGATTCCTCTAAAGGTTTAACCTGCTGGATAAATGACACATTTACTGATGTCTCAGCACAAAGAACAGCAGATGTTCAGATACTCATTCTTTACAGGGTTGAAATGTCTGTTTACTGATGTTATTTCTTGTCTTCATTCAGAACTTGTTGCTGTAGTTTGTGGACGTAAAGTTAAATGTGCTCTGAAGAAGAAGTTCCAGTGTGTGTTTGAGGGGATTCCTAAAGCAGGAAAGCCAACCCTTCTGAATCAGATCTACACAGAGCTCTACATCACAGAGGGAGGGAGCGGAGAGGTCAATGATGAACATGAGGTCAGACAGATTGAAGCAGCATCCAGGAAAGCAGGCAGAGCAGAAACATCCATCAGACAAGAAGACATCTTTAAAGGCCCACCTGGAAGAGATGAACCAATCAGAACAGTGATGACAAAGGGAGTGGCTGGCATTGGGAAAACAGTCTTAACACAGAAGTTCACTCTGGACTGGGCTGAAGGCAAAGCCAACCAGGACATCCAGTTCATGTTTCCATTCACTTTCAGAGAGCTGAATGTGCTGAAAGAGAGAAAGTTCAGCTTGGTGGAACTTGTTCATCACTTCTTTACTGAGACCAAAGCAGCAGGAATCTGCAGCTTTGAACAGTTCCAGGTTGTGTTCATCTTTGACGGTCTGGATGAGTGTCGACTTCCTCTGGACTTCCACAGCAAGGAGCCCCTGACTGATGCTACAGAGCCCACCTCAGTGGATGTGCTGCTGACAAACCTCATCAGGGGGGAGCTGCTTCCCTCTGCTCGCCTCTGGATAACCACACGACCTGCAGCAGCCAATCAGATCTCTGCTGGCTGTGTTGGGATGGTGACAGAGGTCAGAGGGTTCACTGACCCACAGAAGGAGGAGTACTTCAGGAAGAGATTCAGAGATGAGGAACAGGCCAGCAGGATCATCTCCCACATCCAGACATCACGAAGCCTCCACATCATGTGCCACATCCCGGTCTTCTGCTGGATCACTGCTACAGTTCTGGAGGATGTGTTGGACACCAGAGAGGGAGCAGAGCTGCCCAGCACCCTGACTGAGATGTACATCCACTTCCTGGTGGTTCAGGCCAAAGTGAAGAAGCTCAAGTATGATGGAGGAGCTGTGACAGATCCACACTGGAGTCCAGAGAGCAGGAAGATGATTGAGTCTCTGGGAAAACTGGCTTTTGAGCAGCTGCAGAAAGGAAACCTGATCTTCTATGAATCAGACCTGACAGAGTGTGGCATCGATATCTCAGCAGCCTCAGTGTACTCAGGAGTGTTCACACAGATCTTTAGAGAGGAGAGAGGGCTGTACCAGGAGAAGGTGTTCTGCTTTATCCATCTGAGTGTTCAGGAGTTTCTGGCTGCTCTTCATGTGCATCTGATCTTCATCAACTCTGGACTCAACCTGATGAGAGAAGATGAAGAACAAGAAGAAACAACCAACATTGATCTGAAGGATCTCAATCAATGTGCTGTGAACAAGGCCTTAGAGAGTCCAAATGGACACCTGGACCTGTTCCTCCGCTTCCTCCTGGGTCTTTCCCTGCAGACCAATCAGAGGCTCCTACGAGGCCTGCTGACACAGACAGGAAATAGCTCACAGACCAATCAGAAAACAGTCGATTACATCAAGAAGAATATCAGTAAGAATCTGTCTGCAGAGAGAAGCATCAATCTGTTCCACTGTCTGAATGAACTGAATGATCGTTCTCTGGTGGAGGAGATCCAACGTTACCTGAATTCAGGAAGTCTCTCCACAGATAAACTGTCTCCTGCTCAGTGGTCAGCTCTGGTCTTCATCTTACTGTCATCAGGAAAACATCTGGATGTGTTTGACCTGAAGAAATACTCTGCTTCAGAGGAGGCTCTTCTGTGGCTGCTGCCAGTGGTCAAAGCCTCCAACAAAGCTGTGTGAGTACAGATATAGAGGGATGTGTATGAATATCCTGCTGCTGTTTCTATAGGAGAGAAAGTCCCAGATTCCTACTTCTCTCATTATTTCCTCCTCAGACTGAGCAGCTGTACCCTCTCAGGTAAAGGATGTGCAGCTCTGTCCTCAGCTCCCAGTCCTCCACAGGGTCTCTGCGGATCCTTAAAAAGTATTAAAAAGTCTTAAATAAAAAATACGTTTTTTAAGGTCTTAAAATGTCTTAAATTTCGCCGATTTTCGAAGAGTGGCATTAAATTTCATCTGGGCGGCATTGTCTGGAGAGACGATTTTCTATCACTCTGTGTACAATATGGCGACCGTTGACGTTCGAACTTTTGTTTTTTTGTGCGCCAGTACTACCGGTGAAAACTTCCTGTGATTTGACAGCTAGCGCGTCAGGTTAGGGCCAGTGGCCGTAAACAAAGGTTAACTTATAGCCGAGAAGAAAGATGATAATATAACGTAGCTAAAAAGACTAGCTTTCTTCAGTAGCGTAATGCTTACCGATTTAGCAAGCCTAGCAGCCTAGTTGCTAATGCTAGCCGCAGTAACGTTACCAACCATACCCGACGCCAAGGAGTTGGCTGAGCAGGTTATGGAGGGGCTGGCAGAGTTAACTTCATAATGGGTGGGTGCAAGTTTCATTCACTTGTTTTCATTCTTTCACAGGATTGATTCACTTCATTGGTTTATCCGATTGCTGGCCGCCGAGCCATTATGTGTCTGGGTTTGTGTAGGTTACTGATCATGGTTGTTAGCAGTCGATAGTCAGGTTGTGTGATGTGTGGGTGAGTGTGTATTTTTTCTATGGGTACGTGCCATTGACTGTATGAGCGGTCTGTGCTCGTTTTTTTTATTTGATTAGATTGGAGATACTTTATTCATCCCGAAGGAAATTAAATTTTGTCGTGTGGCAGTGTTAATTTCGTCAGCTTTTTTTAATTTAGTCTTAGTCTTAGTCACAATGTCGAAAATCAATTTTAGTCTTAGTCATATTTAGTCATTGCCTTCCCAATTTAGTCTTAGTCTTAGTCATAATGACGAAAATCAATTTTAGTCATTTTAGTCATTTTAGTCAACACTGACTGTACATAATAGAACTTCTCTACACACGGCGGCATGATCAATTATTATCATGCAGGTTGTTTTGTTGTCCTTGTTGTAAACGAAATGGCTCCAGCTCCAACAAACCATATACCGGCAGGTGAGCTAAATGCTACAACTAGCATGCACATGGCGAGTTACACATCAAAGCAACAGAAGCTACGGCTGCAGCAACCTGAATGCATTACATGAACAATATATACAGCCATACTCACGTTTCATTTACGCACACACCACTTGCCGGGACATTAATCAACAGCTCGATCTTCACTCTGTCGACTCAGGGCACACACCTGTTCTAACCGAGCACCGACAGTTACGCTACATGACAAGCAGGGGGCCGCTCCGCTCTGAACTGACCAACACAACTTTGGAGCCTTTTCTACATTAAGAAACACTTATTAACAATTACAAATTACAAATTAATTATAAACAATTACATTTGTTAATGTCCATTCGTCCATGGCTTGTAAATTTCGTCTTGTCTTAGTCTCGTTAACGAAAATCATTTTTAATTCTCGTCATATTTTTATTTTCTGGAAGCATTTTTGTGCGTCATCGTCACGGGTAAAAGGGGCGTTAACGAAATATTTTCGTCATCGTCCGAGTTGACAAAATTAACACTGTCGTGTGGTTTATGCAATGCAAAGTCACTGACCATAGTCTGTGCTTCACGTCAGTAGTCCAAAGTTCTGGTTTAAGTTAACTTGGGTAGTAAAATCGTTTTGCTGGTTGTAAAGTAGGGCCCGACCGGTATGGTTTTTTTCAGGGCCGATACCGATAATTGTGGAAATGGGAGGCCGATAACCGATATGTGCAACCGATAAATAGAAACATTATTCACGATAAATTAAAAATAGCATGCCTTGAAACAAACTTTCATATCCATTAAGTCTTTTTAATTGTAAAAATGAAAAGTGCAAGGAGCTGCCAGCAGCATTTGTAAAATAAAGCCAAACATAACTTAAAAACGGGAAATAAAATAATAATATAAATACATAATTATCAATAAAAAAATAAATCACTCCCTGCTATGAGAATACTTGAATATATGCTATTTTTATATTAAGAAGTAATAGAAAATTAACTGACTGAGAACTAAAAAGCAAGTGTAGGGAGCTGTTTATAGCATTTTTAAACAGTAAAATAAACATCCCTGTTCAACTTTACAATGAACCATCTGAGTCGCGTCACAGTCATTATAACGAACAGCCTTGCCACTCTCTATTAAGCCCCATTGTACCGGCTTTTTGGCTGCAGTTCCACCAGAATTCCACTGGGGGCGTCGGTGGAGACCAGAATGAATGGGGCCCGATGGAACTAGATGCTACAAATGGTCAGTTTCCCCTAAGTCTCCTCAAGAGCGCTCAGATTTGAATGTAGTTTCTGAGAGCTCAACATGGGTTTCAAGTCAAAAATCCACTGAACGAGTACATATATCCCTTTGATTTCTTACAGGTTGGCTTCTTGTTGTCCACCACGCGCTAGCATTGTGCTAATGACAGCGCTCGGCCAGAATTACGACCAGAGGCACCGCTTGACGGCTGGCTCCATACCAAGCGACAACAGAATTAAGATGGACTTTTTCCGCTTATGTTACCACAGCCTAAGAATCTGTGATGTTACCACACATTCTCTCTTACTACAGCTCTTCCTTGAAAACGCTGCTGCCTTTGAGACCAACAAAAAGCAGGATTGTTGCCGTAAAGCGGCATCTCCGGTCGTAAGCTATGTATGACGTCATATACACTTCAAATCCTTTTTTTAAGCAAATGAGTGGCTCTAAAAATCTAAAACTCAGCCATGGGTATTTTCTAAACATCCTCTTTCGAAAACAACATTCGAATTACTAGAGAAAAAATTATATCTTGAGATAAGGGCACGCTAGGGCGTATAGCTCCATAGGACTCCATTCATTCTGGTCTCCAAAATTGAGCGCCCCACGTGGAAAGAGGGTGGAACTGCAACCAAAATCGCCTCGTTGGAAACCGGAAATGCACCGTGAGTGGCGTATCTGTACTATTATAGAATCTGTGGTCGCGTTGCGTACGGCTTCATGAAGTTGTTCACCTAACACCATGGTTGTTAGCGCAAGCCTGCTAGCTACTTGGTGGTGGTGTGACAGCCTGTCTGGCTACCCGTAACAAGATGTTACTCCAGATGTTTGAAACGCAGCGACTGGCCAAAACTTAATTCTATTAAAGTTAATTAAGAGGGACATTACGACCAATCACCGTTGGTTCTAACGTGCTGGGTAACCAGTTGTTACGGAACAAGATAGGCTCTCACACCGGCAGGCTACCAAGTAGCTAGCAGGCTTGCACTAACAAATGGTTAGTCTCAGGAACAAAAACGTTTTATTTGGTCTTCATTGACCATGGCTTTCAGTCCACCTTTCGTGTAGAACTACAGACACGTTCACGTTTCCATGTGGGGGTTTAAAAATTACTGTACACTATGCTGAGACTGCTTTATGGACAACCGTTTCAGTGAGGAGTATTCGCTGTCATTCTGGTTATCCTTACGTGAGCTAAAGGTTTGCGTCGTTACACAGATCAAATGGACCATTTTCACTAGTTGTATACACTAATAAAGACGTTGTGTTGCTGTGCTTTTGCAACGTTGGTGTGTTTGTGACTTATTGCAGGGGATAAGGCTTCGTATTTGCTTACCTTGAAGGGAGTTTGTTCTCTCTGCTTCAAGTAGTACTGCCACCACCGTGGCCCCACCCGCACCGCAGCCGCCTTGAAACCGCTCACAGCGTTCAGTAGCCACCCCGCCCCCAACTTACGCCACGGCCGCCTTGAAACCGTTCGCAGCCTTGCGTGTTGATTGGTTGTATTCCGTGTGCCAAACAAATCAGATGCTGTGACGGGCGGGGCAATGCTCATGAACTCAAAGTGGCGAGAGCGAGAGCAGAAGACGCGTTCAGAACGAAACGGCTGCAAAATTTGTTGTGAAAATTATATAAACTTATCGGTGGAAATTTATGGAAAGTATGGCCGATGCCGATATCCCCAAAATGCTAAATATCGGCCCGATATATTGGTGGGGCCGATAATCGGTCGGGCCTTATTGTAAAGGCACAGTAGACATAACTCGAAAATTAGGTTCAATTATGAATTTATTTTTCTCAGAGCCTCAGACAAACAGACAGACAAATGGCAGCGAAAACAGAGGTGCGACACGATTGTCCTGTAGTGTGTGATGTTCCCTTGTTTGTTCGAATCTTATGCAAACTTTTTTTCAACACGGTACAGTCGATCAAACAACCTGATACACGGACAAGGGTGGTAAATAATTTTGATCGCAGCCACTAAAAATCTTGATCTGCTGATCTGCAGCTTCATACAGTCTCTGTGATGCAATAATCTGAAAACATCTTCAGATCTGTTTTAAATCCACAAAGTAAAACATCTCCAGATCTGTGTCACTTTCCTCTGATCTAGTCTGTGCAGCGCAGCACACACGTGAACTCTGGTGGAACATTTATTTATATTCTGGTAGAGTTACAGGAAATGATTCAGTATATCTGTTGTAGTTTTCTCAAAGCGTGTCATTTCCATCCACAAACACGTGTTTAACATCATGAAGACAAAGATGTGCAGAAATGTGAAAATATACATCAGATAAGTGCAGAGTGATTTTTATGTTTGTGGATCCCTTTGTTCATGTTGAACATGTGAAATCTGGAGAAAGCACCTTGTTTCCATCAGATAACAGGATAAGTATGATAAAGTGGAACATCCAGCTGATTTCAGCTCGGACAGTTGGAGGATCCAAACTGAACTGTGAGTCGGGCTGTTGGTGTGTCGTCTGTTTTACTGCAGTTATCAGAACAGACACAATCACTTTGGAGGCAAAGATGAGAGCCTGAACAGGTCCTGCTCCTCTGCTCCATCCAGCAGCTGCTTGGTCATGTGACCAACATCTTCTCTCTTTGTTTCAGAAAAAAAGCCTTCAGAGAGCAGAAAAAGGTTTTGGTGACATTCAGGAAGTTGTTTTCTGTTTCCATGAAGCTTTTCAGAGTCGCTGCTTTAAAACATGATGTGAGCAAAGATTAGGACATAAATGAACAAGTTATCATGAAAATCTGCTTTGATTTGTTAACATAATGAGATAATTAACAACCGATCTTTATTCGTCACATGCAGCTGAACGCCGGCAGTGAAATGTACACTGCAACCAGCTCAACTGTGCAAGGCAGCAAAATAAGAATAAAACAGGGTGAGATGAATCTGACAGAAATGAAAATATACAAGTAAACATGTGAGTAGGAGCGGGGTCTTCCTGGCTCTGGTGGTGCAGCGCCTGGTGTGGACCTCCTGCAGGGTGGGCAGTGCTGACCTCACTCTGTGGAGAGCTCTGCACATCACATGGATGCATGGTCTCTGCAGGTCAGCTGCAGTAAAACTGCACAAAACGGAGCAAAGTCACAAACTACAGAGAGACAGGAAGAGATTCACAGATGTGCAGAACACGTTTCACATTTTAAATGAGTGTTTTTTTTCCATTTTAAAGCATGAAACTACAGATTAATCTGTATATTTGTGGATCAGCCTTCATGAATCACTAATAAAGTGTTTCTGTGTATAGTGAGATATTTGTGGGCGATGGGAGACATTTTCATCATCTCTGCTGTGGATTAGTAATTAAAGTCCATTAAAAACATGAATATAAAACACCAAGAATGAAACCATAGTGCACATCACCAAATTCAGAGACTCCTAACTAGAAGTTACAGAGATATTGTGGCTCCAGAGCAGCTTCACATCATTACTGTCCCTTATTGGACTGTTCTTATTAAATGTGACTGAATGTAAGACTGTTTAACATCTTCTCCTCAGGCTGAGCGTCTGTAACCTCTCAGATGAAGGATGTGCAGCTCTGTCCTCAGCTCTCAGCTCCCAGTCCTCCAGCCTGACAGAACTGGACCTGAGTAACAGCAACCTGCAGGATTCAGGAGTGAAGCTGCTGTCTGGACTGCAGAGTCCAACCTGTGGGCTGGAAACTCTCAGGTGAGGCTGTTTTCATGCTGGAGCAGAGTGCTGATAAATGTTAGCCTTTGTTCCCGGTGGGCAGCTCTGAAGTCAGCCCCACCATCAGTCTGATGGGATCAGTTCCTCAGCTTTGTTCCCCATGAAAGCCTCTGCTGTTTGAATCAGATTCTGAGACTGTCTCTGATGAGCTGCAGCTCCAGGGTGGAAAGGCTCAGCCACCGTGTGGACTCCTTGTTTCAGTCATGATGCGTCTCTGAGCATAAAAACCACCGCATGGACACGATCACAGGCTTCTAACCCTGATGTTCCCTCTAAGTGGGCTTTCAGTCCACAGTCAGCATTAGAGCTGATTGATTCTGATCCCAGCTGTTCTTTTTCTCTGTAACTGTCTCCTCAGGCTGAGCGTCTGTAACCTCTCAGATGAAGGATGTGCAGCTGTGTCCTCAGCTCTCAGCTCCCAGTCCTCCAGCCTGACACAACTGGACCTGAGTAACAACAACCTGCAGGATTCAGGAGTGAAGCAGGTGTCTGCTGGCCTGAAGAGTCCAAACTGCAGACTGGAAACTCTCAGGTAACAGAACACCTGTGGATGCTCTTTGTATGATTGTTCCAGCAGCTTTAGGCCTTTGACACCACAGGAACTCACCTGAACCTGAACCTGGAACAACCTGGAAAGTCTTTTTTGGGTCATTTGGTCAGTTTCCTTTTGGTTGTGTTCTCATCCAATAAATAATGTAGAGTGCAGATTCCTACAAAGTTCTTTGAGTGAGTTGTCCTCCTGAGCCCACCTGATGGGCGGGGCAAACCAGCTGTAATGATGATGTTGAAATGATGAGAAGTAATGATGGATAATTGGCCATTTTGTTTTTTGCTGAGATTTTATTTGGTTCTCCACAGATGATAATTGCTATTATTTTCATGGAAGAGTTTATTTTATATTTAAGTGTATTTTTCAGGTGGCTTAATTTTGAGTTTAGAATTAGATTGTCAGTGTTGCAGAAAATAAATGAATCTAAATGAATTCCATCAGTGCTTACCTACCTGTCAGCTGTCATGTTGTTCTTTTTTCACAAATATGGGAATGATAGTCAAAACTACCATCAAAATGCATAGTTTTCTGTAAAATAGCATCATAAAGCCTCCTGACCGGCTGTTTGGGGCCCATGAAAATAATTCTTAAATCCCTAGCGGCGCCCCTGCTGACGAGCGTCTCAGTTTCACATCAGTGAAATCAGCTTCTTCTTCACTGCTGCTCTTACTGTGGTGCAGACCATATTTTTATCTGAACAGGACTCAGTGGGGAGTGTCTGCATGTGTTCGGGGCTAAAATGGGAGCAGAAATCAGGTTGATCCACGTGTGTGTAGTTTGATTCTGACTCAGATTTCTGAAGACACAGAGTCAGTAATGTGAGACAGTTGCAGACATTCAGCTTGAGTTTCAGAGCAGTTCTCTCAGAGTTTCTGTTGTTGTGTGTGTCTGCAGCCTGTCAGGCTGTCTGATCACAGAGGAAGGCTGTGCTTCTCTGGCTGAAGCTGTGACCTCCAACCCCTCCCATCTGAGAGAGCTGGACCTGAGCTACAACCATCCAGGAGCCTCAGGAGAGAAGCTGCTGAGGGCTGCACTGAAGGATCCACACACACTCAGGTATGGAGAGGCCTGCTGCAGCCTCACAATGTCTGATAGAGGAGGAAGAGCTGGGAACATGTTCTCTGTCCTGCACTCAGCCCTGTGCTTCTGCTTCCTGCTGAGTGTTACATGAACAATCACACATGTAGGAGCCTGTTTCCTTTGCTCACAGCACCAACGCTGGTTGGACAGAAACAGCAGATATTTGTGGAGGAGGTCTCCAAGGAGAACATCTGCAGGAACAACAGTGAGAAGTGTCTGTTGGTCCTCTGACCCTGGATCAGACGCAGAGATGGGTCCAGGACATGTTAGCCTAGCTTAGCACAAAGATTTCTAGAACCATGTTCAGCGTACATCTGGAAATGCGTACATGTGGGTTAGACCTGCGTCCTGAGAGAGGATCTGGATGTTTGGCTGCCCTGAAACATTCTGAGAGGAGGAGTCAGCAGAAACAATGTGACCATCAGGAGAGACCATGATGTCAGAGACTGAAGAGATTTCAGTAGAATGTTTAAAGCTCATATTTGGCTTCAGAGATGAGAGAAAAATCAAAGTGAAAATTCTTCCAAAGTTGAAGAGTTGAATTCAGAGACAGAAACTTCATCATCTCCATCATCTGACTGCAGAAAACATTTAGTTTGATCTTGTTTTTTATTGGGTTTTCAGCGCCGACGTTCAGTTTCTACACTTTTCTCTATCCAGCTGGAGATGATAATTACACACATTATATCCAAATTAAGATCAAAAACAAACAAGAGACGAACAAAACAAATATCCACTCCCCATTAAATACATGAAACATCCATCCACCTTCTCCACCCGCTGAATCCGTCGGTCGGGCCGCGGGGGGGCCGGAGCCCCTCCCAGCGGTCATGGGGCTAGAGGCGGGGTTCACCCTGGACAGGTCGCCATCCATCACAGGGCCACATTAAATATGTTAAATCAAATATACACATTCAGACATTCATATGTACAAGCCCACACAGAAATAAGTGATGAGGAAAGCAGCACTGAAACATTGTGAGGCTCTGTGTGGATGATGGGAAACAGGTGGCAGAGGAGGAAGGCTAACCAGTCTCATTGTGTTCATAAAGAGCCGACAGGACTCCACCGGTTAGTAAAGATGGACTTTAGGAGCCTTCATAGATCTGTAATGTGCTCCATCTGATGAAGGTCCCAAACCTTCTGGATCCAGATGTTATATGAAGGGGGGGTTCAGCCATCTAATAGTTCTGCAGCTCAGTGCTGCTGTGAGTAATATATTTACAGATGTTTCTCTGACCTCCCATTCAGCCCTTTAGGCATCACTCCTAATAGAGCCTCGGTAGCATCCCGAGGTATAGAGCATCAGATACCTCTCCCCAGAGTGTCTTTACTTTGGGACATAAGCAGAATATATGGGTATGATTGGCAGCATGTGCTCCACCATTCCTCCAGCATCAGCTGGAATGGGACCGGCTCATTCTAGATATTATTTCTGGAGTCCTGAAAAATGTGACAGTTATTTTCCTCCTTTCAGGGTGGAGCCTGCTGGAGAACGATGGCTGACACCAGGGCTGAGGAAGTGTGAGTGTGTTCTTCATCTGATTCATGACATCCAGCCATCCTCACACTGTCACATCACTCATTGATCAAAGTGAACAGATGATAGATCAATAACTGCAGCTTTACTGTGTTTGTTCTCTCCTTCAGATTCCTGTCAACTCACAATCGACACAAACACAGTGAGCAGAGAACTGAAACTGTCTGACAACAACAGGAAGGTGACACGTGTGAAGGAGGTTCAGTCATATCCTGATCATCCAGACAGGTTTGATGACAGGCCTCAGCTGCTGTTTAGAAATGATCTGACTGGTCGCTGTTACTGGGAGGTCGAGTGGAGTGGAAGAGTTTATATATCAGTGAGTTACAGAGGAATCAGGAGGAGAGGAGGAGACATGGACTGTGTGTTTGGATTGAATGATCAGTCCTGGAGTCTGAGCTGCTCTGATGGAGGTAAATACTCTGTCTGTCACAGTAAGAGAGTAACACACATCACCTCCTCCTCCTCCTCCTCCTCCTCCTCTGTCTGTAACAGAGCAGCAGTGTATGTGGACCGTCCCGCTGGCACTCTGTCCTTCTACAGAGTCTCCTCTGACACACTGATCCACCTCCACACCTTCAGCACCACATTCACTGAAGAACCTCTGCATCCTGGATTTAGGTTCTGGTTCGGTTTACCTGGTTCCTCAGTGTCTCTGTGCTAAGTATACAGAGTGTCCTCCCTTCAGAGAATCCCTGCTGAACAGATAGTCTGTCTCTTTCACCCAGAAACACCTTTTCAGATTCATGGACTCAGTCAGTTTCTGTTTGAAACTCTTCTGAATGATTCCTTGGAAACTTCTTCCTCTTCCAGTCCTTTAAAGATGGAAGCTGCCATTCTTCCAGGATGTTGTTTTTCTGTGTGTTTCCAGTCAAAGCTTCACACTGAGTATCAGCAGGTTGTGTTTCTCTGCAGCTCACTTTAACTGAGCCCATTCAGCTGATGTCAGCTGCAGTTAGTTTGCTGCACATGTGACAAACTGTGACATCAGAGAGGAATCACTGAGCTGCCATCAGCCCAGATGGATTCCAACCTGCTGACAGATGTTCACTGATTCTGCTCCAATGAGCAGAGGTCTGGTGAGCAGCCGGGGTTCATCCTGATGTTTCTCACATCCACTTCCTGTTAGATGATGAAAGGACACCTGGACTGGAGCTGATTCCTGATGGCTGAATGTTGCTGTTGAACGCTAACAAAGAGGACTGAAAGGATCCTTTACAAACAGCATGTGGACCTGAACAGTCCACAACTTCTGGTTTGGACTGGAAATATTTACTGTTTACTGTGTGAAATATAAAGTTTGCTATGATCACATGATTTAAAGTGAACCGATGTTGAAATCCCAGGGTTTTCATGCATTCACATGTTTAATTTTTCCCTTTGTGTACATGTACAGACAGTAATAATACAGAAAGTAAATGTAATGCAGAAGTAAATAAACTCCAATCTTTATTGATTTATATAGAGAGTCATTTCTGAATAAAATGTGTGTTTAACTGTGTAGCTGGATACCCAAGCAGCTGTAATGTTGGAGTAAAAAAAGACATCCAACCAGGAACAGAATGTGAAATAAAGAGGCAGATCTGCAGGTTTCCAGCCCACAGAGGAGTCCCAGTCCAGCCGGCTGCTGCAAACAGTGAAATCCTCTTTGTAGCTGCCATCAGGAGTGAAAGTCCCGGCTTTGGGCTGGTTTGTTCAGTGAGGTTTTAAAGCCTCCGGGTCGGCATTCAGGCATCCCCGTGTTGGTGCTTATAGAAGTGACTGTAATGGGACGAGCTGCTGACACCACGATGAGTGAGAGAAAAGGTTTGGAGTTGGAATTTAATCAGAGGAGTCGGTTTCTGAATGGAAGTGTTTAAGAAAGCCATCATCCGAAGAAATGTTCCCAAAGCTGAGCTTTTAGTGAATTCTCAGGAATATTGCGTGTGACCTGTTGGCTCCGGGCGTCAGACTGATTCTGAGCTGTTTAGAAGCTTTGGGCTCAATCCCCAGGCAGTAAAAAAGTATTTAAAGCTCAGCGGCACACAGGTGAGGAAGAAATGAAGCGGAATGGTTGTTTATCACTGTGGTGAGACAACTCAGAGTGATCGAGTGTTTCAGTTCTCACAAGTTGTTTACAATTTAGGGGATTTGATGAAAATCATTTTAGGGTAAAAACTCAGAGAAGGATCAAATGTGCTCACAGTTTGCAGCAGAATAAGCAGTAAAAAAATAATTGGGCCAATATGAAACGTTTCAATAACAACAATTAATTAAAGAAAGTCACATTTCTGGTTTTACACAACTCAGAATATTTCAACACAGTTATGTACGTGTTCGGCACCTCGTGTGTCTTTGTCTGCTATTTGTTTCTGTTCATTCAGTCACATTTCAGTTCATCGAATATTTACACGATTTAGCTCAAATTTAGATTTCTGAACAGGGATACAAGTATTTTATATTTATATTCCCACTTTTCTTCATATATTTCTGTATATATTTCCACATTTATTTCCTTCATCTTTGACAGATCTGTCCTGTTTGTAGCAGTTCAGTAAAAATATGGAGTTTCTGCAGTCTGGGGGCTGAACTGACATCATGCAGTTTATCTTTACACCACAAGAGGGCGACACATCACCTTAAGTGAAGAGTCCCCTTCCTTCACAGTTCCAGCAGATATTAGTTACATTAGAGCCGAACTGAACATGGATCAATAACATTTATTAAGTCCTGATCACTGGAGGCGGCCTTGTTGCCACAAGGGTAGTGAGACAATCAATCTGGCAAAGACTGGTTGCCCCTGCAGCTCCTATAAAGCTGCCCCGAAGAGGGCAGATGAGAAGCAGGTGTGACAGCAGGAGCGATCCAGACTCCGCCCAGGGCTTCCAGGAAATCTGCTCAGCCCCACCTGAGACTCAGAAGCAAAGTAACAACACAGCCAAGCATGATCGGGTCAATTAAGGGTAAACTTCATGTAACCCCTGTTAGATTTGTAGCACTCAGAAATACCGGTTTCCTTGAATGCATTGTAGTTTCCCTTATCGTAGTTTTCTCGTCTGGTAATTGAATTTCTGTAGCTTGCCCTGAACGCATCACCCGCAGTTCTCGGTGTGGGTGAAGGTGTGCCAAAGATGAAAAAACAGGAGGGAAAGAAAGGCAGAAAAACTCCATGCTGCCGTGAAGCCCGCTGTTCTCCAGTTAGCACATGAAGAGAGTTTTCCATGAACATTGGTGAGAGAGCTGCTGTTAGTGGTGAACCATAAACGAGTACCTGCCTCCAAGACGTATTCTGTGAAGAGCAGAGACAAATGTTTGATGAAACTGAACAACGAACGGCTTCATTCAAAGAGACTTTGGACTCTCACATGAGCAGCAGCATCGTGGTGTTTCAGCCCTTTGATGGGGAGTTGGACACATTTCCCCTCCTGTGGGCTCATTCACTCCTTCAGGCATTAAGCTGCTGCGCTGCCAACATTTGGACACAATACAGATGCAGATGACTCTGAGAGCGTGTCCGAGGGCTCAAATGAAAAGTTGATCTGTATGGATGGGGAACACTTTGCTCAGTTTAACTGAACGCTCACATGTAAGGTAGAAACACACAGTCTCATGTGAGGGAAAGTAAATAAGTGTCCCAGTTAGAATTCATTTGGACAAATAAAAATCATGGTATGAATGAATAAGCACTAAAGGCGTTGATCTGATACGTGATTGATAACAGTCGAGACTGATGGACCTGCACTTACACACATCTCAAGTAGTTTGTAAAAGGGGGAATAAAAGGAACTTTAATACTTTTCAATTCTCATATTGTCATGTTTCCATGTTGTTGTAGTGGTTCAGGTTTCTAGTATCTAATAATTAAGCTTTGATTTAACTTTATTTCTCCCTGTCTCCAGCCTGTGAGCTTGTATTTGGGCCCTTCCTTCATTTCTTACAAGACTCTTGGGCTTCCAACAGAAGAATGGGTCTAACGCTGCCGTGGCCGCCTGTGGTCAACAGGATGCTGAGCTGGATCAGTAACACCAGGAACTTTAACCACTCTGAAGCTGTGAAGGAGCTTTTCTTCTTTTCACACACTGAGTTAGCGACTCCACCAGCTAAAGCTGACATTTTCAGCAGGTTGTTCAGTAAACAGAGGACCAAAGCAGCAGCCACTTTAAATAAACTCCCTCATTTCAGCTCCACATTCAGTCAGTTTGATGTCATTATAGATTCAAAGTCCCTGTTACTGAGTGGCATCAGAGTGCAGTTACCCAAACGTTTGCTCCATGTGCTCCATCCATCCATCCAAACAGCTGCAGGCTGACAAACAGGAAGTGGAAGATTCCAATCACATCTATAGAGGAGGGGTCCAGATTGGACCAAGAGCAGCTTCACTGGCAGCTGGAAAACCAGCTTAAAGGTGGATTGTTGCCTCCAGGTGGACTAGAGTGAGGGACATGAGCTGAGGCAGGAAAAGGAAAAGGAGATTATTTTATCTCCACTTGTCTTCTAAAAGTGATCTAGAAGTAAATACGTCTTCTGATGCATTTTGAAGTGATGTCAGATTGATTTCTCTCCCCTGTGGTGTCCCACCGATGTGTCTCCTGCTCCAAAAGTCTCTGATCCAGTTAAAAGCTGTTCTCTGACTGCTGCTCAGTATTCTGCTGTGTCCACATGAGGGACTTTAAGCCAACGGCTCTGTAATCTGCAGGATTACTTCTGTCTTTGCCTCCGTTTTATTAGAACAATCAGTGTTTACAGGTTATTAAAGATGGATGGCATCACAAAAGTCTGGAACAGCAACTAAAAACAGCCCCTTCCAGTGGTTATTGATGTATAAGTTCCCCCACTGGAGTTGGTCTGTACTCATAAACACTCTGTGGTCAAACTTTCTCTGCAGTTAGGTGAAAACAGAGATTAAATACACACACCAATAAATACAGAGTAAAAGAACTGAAGCAAAACAACCAGCTGACTGTCACAGGAAGACACGATGAGGGGAGAAGAAGAAAAGCAGGAGTTAGCAGCTGTTAGCTGCTGTTTATTTCTAGAATGAATATTTTTAATTGAAAAAAACAAAACAACCAAAATCATGACTCAGCATATGTGAACAGGGAATATTTTTAAATACAGAAAATATCAAATTTATGAAGAAAAATACATTATTATACACATAAATATAGGATGAAATGTACCTTCATTAATAGAAATGTAGAGTATTATGGTAATATATTCTGTTCCAGCACTTGGAGAAGTTTACTCATATTAAAATAAAACTAAATCATTAAAAATGTATCTGATACTTTGGGAGTCTTTGCTTGTTTGTCTTGACAATTATTTCTTTGTGAAGCTTTTATTTTATGTCCTCACCGGAAGTGATATCTAACTGCGTCTCTGCTAACTTAACAACTTTCTATCTGTCTCTGTCTCTCTCTTTTTTATTTTATTTTGTATTTATTTAGTCATTTATTATTATGAGTTAGTAGTAGTATTTTTATTTGAATTAGTATTATTATTGTTGTTGTTAATATACAATAATTGTAAATATTAATAATTTTTTTAGCTACTTGACTAATTTGAATTTCCCCCCATTGGGGTAAAGTATTTTTCTATTCTATTTCTATTTCTTCTATGCATCCCTCTATAAGCTGTAACTACACCCTCAGTCAGGATGAACATTGAAATGTGGGAAATCTTTCTAAAATGAGGTTTTATGATGGGAGAGAGCAGTCATATTAATACTTTAACAACACTGTCATATTTAGTTAATGCTGGAGTTTTACCAGCTCACTTTTCTCATCATAACTCAGTGAAGATGGAAAGTAGGAGCAGTTTCAAACCTGCACAGTAACTGGTAAAAACCTTTAAGGATGAAACTTCTCCTAAAGATTGTTGTACTTTGTCAGTTTGAATGTTTTACTGACAGCATTGTTGTCCCGTTGTGACTGAAATGGAGGGAAATCTGTTCCAAAGTCATTTTGTTCATATTATGAGAATCAAGAATCAAGAATCTTTATTGTCACTATGCGGGCATAGTGAAATTTAGTTCAGGAGCTCTTGGCTTTGGATACACAAAAGATATAAGGCACACAGTATAAAGATATCTAAATAATATACAAAAGAATACAAATAGTAAGCCAAGGCAAGGCAATTTTATTTGTAGAGCACAATTCATACACAAGGCAATTCAAAGTGCTTTACAGCTACATAAAATCACAAGAAGGCAATGAAATCATTAAAAAAACATAAAAAATAATCATTAATTAATTAATTTAAAAGTGAAGAGTGCAGATAAAATAATTTTCAGGTGTCGTAAAAGTTAAAGTAAAAAGTTACAGTGAAGGCAGCCAGCTGCAGTCTGCAGATTCAGTCTTTATGCTGTGAGCAGGGCGTTTCTGCCCTCTAGTGGCCACAGATGGTATCTACAGAAAAGGTCAAGCTGGAGATTTACAAATGACTGACACTTCCGGTGGTACCTTTCACAATAAAATACTATTAACAGACGTAATATAAAGCTGTTTGATCTGATAACAGCGGAAACTTGTTTTACTTAGGAGTGGCTGAATGTAAATAAGTTGGTGGCGTATTTGGTGATCTAACTTCCGGTCAAATCACGAAGCATTGATTGATGTAGCTGTGCCGTTTAACCGCTAGGGCAGTAATAACGGCCATCTAATTTTCCAGCGCTTCTTCATGACGGATATGAATGAATAAACACACTGTAGCGAACCCAGCCTGACAATGGTGAAGCTTACTGATGTTTCCAGAAGAATTTATTGATGTTCAGCTGTTCGTTTCTTATTTTGCACAAATGCTTTCCTAACTGGAACACCGTAAGAGCTAAGGACAGACAAATTAAACAAAATGAGCTCCTACAAACAAATAAACCATCTTAAATGACATGACTCCAAGGCTCATTTTAGCTTAACATCCCCATCCCCGGTCATTTGTAACTCCAGCTTGACCTTTTCTGTAGATACCACCTGTGGCCACTAGAGGGCAGAAACGCCCTGCTCACAGCATAAAGACTGAATCTGCAGACTGCAGCTGGCTGCCTTCATCATATGAACAAAATGACTTTGGAACAGATTTCCCTCCATTTCAGACACAACGGGACAACAATGCTGTCAGTAAAACATTCAAACTGATAAAGTACAACAATCTTTAGGAGAAGTTTCATCCTTAAAGATTTTTACCAGTTACTGTGCAGGTTTGAAACTGCTCCTACTTTCCATCTTCACTGAGTAATGATAAGAAAAGTGAGCTGTGGTAAAACTCCAGCATTAACTAAATATGACAGTATTGTTAAAGTATTAATATGACTGCTCTCTTCCATCATAAAACCTCATTTTAGAAAGATTTCCCACATTTCAATGTTCATCCTGACTGAGGGTGTAGTTACAGCTTATGGCCACCAGAGGGAAGATCAGAGACAGATGCAAAGAGGCTGTTAAGTTAGCAGAGACGCAGTTAGATATCACTTCCGGTGAGGACATAAAATAAAAGCTTCCCAAATAATTGTAAGAGTTTTTTATGTTAGTGTTGATCCTATATTTATGTACATAATAACGTACTTTTCAGTGTGTTCGTACAGTTCACATATTTGATGTTGCTTGTTTTGTTTTTATCATTTAGAAGACATGAATCTTGACTCTAGTTTTCCTTTTCCTGCCTCAGCTCATGTCCCACCAGGGCTCTGAAGTGTTGAATGCAGGCAAGAGTGACATCCCAGGCCGCAGGAATGGGGTTCTTTCATTAATAATATTATTATTAGTGTTGTTGTTATTAATAACTGCTTAATAACTCAGACTCATGGGAGACGTGCTTGTTTCCTGCCGTTTCCAAGACCGAAAGGACCGCGCGTGACTGTCCCGCCCAGCGCGTGAGCCTTGAGAGCCCCGTGTCCCACACTCCAGAGACGCTCTGATCCGGGACCTGAAGGACAGCCTCGGCCTTGTTTCAGTATCAGATGTGAATGAGCCCAAATACAAGAGCAGAGGCTGCAGGAAATAACTGAGTTTACCATAAAAATGTGGACAAATGAAAGTTTTGGCCTGATGGTGTTAGCAGAGAACAGCTCAAGCTGATCCAGAAGGAAACACAGATGTGTGCACAAAATATCACATTTCCTTTCATTCCAGGCTGATTGTGACCAACAGCAGCCACATCCTGAAGGAGCTAAAACACGATTTCAGTTCCACTGAGGTCAAAGGTCAGAGCAGATGATCTAAATGAAGTGTGTTGAAGGCTCTCCTGACTGCAGTTAAAGCAGAAAGTCCTCTTCAGCTGTATTAATACTAAATCAGTTCCTGTTGCACATCTCTCTGGGTTTAGGCTGTTTTATTCCTACCTGAGACGGTAACCCCTGTGAAACCATCACAGGTTAAAGTTGGACTGTTCAGATTCAGTCCATTCTTGTCCTGATAGCATTTAGCTTTAGACTTTTTCTCATGTTTCATGTCTCATTTGTGTGGCTGTTTTCTCTTTTGGTGAACAACATGGATGCTTCTTTAGAGCAGTCTGAATGTTTGCTTTGGGACCAGTAACAGAAGGATGGACATTGTTTACATTCATACGGGACACAAAAGGCGTCTGATTCTGATCATTGTGCCAACACAGTTTCTGCAGTGCAGCACTAACTCTGTGTGGGGGGGGCAGCAGGGACCCCTTCAGGGACATTAGGTCAGACGAGCTCTGATGATGACCACATGAGGATTTCTGTCTCTGTATCTGCTGATGGAGAGGAGGCAAAGAGCCGCCGGCAGCGTCTGTCTTGCTGGATGTTTCTGAGCGGCTGCAGCTTCTTCTTCTTCTCTGGAGCTCATATTCATGACGGCACCCTGTGACCATCATCCTGACGTTCCCACTTCTGACTGTTGGCTTCAGCAGGAAATCATTTTGTTGTTGTGTGAAACAAAGAGAAGCCATAACTGTTGCATCAGTGCTGCGAGGAGGCTGATTTATTTCTGCTTCTCTGTATTTATTCTGGAGGTCGTCTCAGAGTAACGATGCAGCAGCTGAACACTCAGGAAAAAACAGGTTAAAACCACTTTAACTGTAAGAAAGGATCAGAAGGATGAGTTTTAGTTCAGTTTAGTTTCCAGCCGAGTGACTCTGTGGCAGAAACAGAGCTGGATCTCAGAGGCCTTTTCTGTACGAGCCAGTTTACAGCAGAAACACTTTGATCTGCTGCTGAAGAGAAGAAATGTTCCAGCGTGTTCCTGAGCAGCTGCTGATGGACTCATTCAGAAAGAGGCAGATCCCTGAAGCTTCCAGCTGTTGGCTTTCACACATCATTTCATCAGGTGTGACAGAAGTCACGAGTCAGCTTTTAACCAGCAGCAAACAGGTGTGTACGCTAACATTTAGAAATGCAGAATAAAAGAAGATATCAGACGTTTCTCAGTGAAACTCTCATTCTGGAAGTCGGTGGTCAAACAACACTGAGAGTCTGCAGGCTTGTTGGCAGCTCTCAGCTAAATGCTGACAGCACTCAGTCTGCAGCAGGCCTCCAAAGACCTGAGAGTCCAGGCTCCAGTGCGGATCCTCTGGGATCAGACAGCCTGCAAATGGACAAATCACTCATTTAATATGGTTTCTCTTTCCTTCTGAACAGGAAACCTTTTTCTCCGTCTCAGGAGCCGAATCCTGTTTGTTTCTGGCTTTGGAGCGACTGACTCCACGATGGTGAGATCAGGACTGAGGCTCAGATCTGTGGCCAAGCAGTGTCCTTCATCACGTAGAGGTCTGATTATGATGCAGTATGTCTGAGTGACCTCATATTCAAAGAGTCAAAACTGTCAAAACCACTGAAAAATAATAGTTCCATTTTAAAAACAAGGTTTTTCAGGAGAGTTTGCAGCTTCTGCATCCTGTGCAGCAGAAAGGCTGAAAGCAGAAAGTTGTTGTAGCCTCAGAAGAGTCTTAATTCTACCTAAACACATGTTACAGTGGAGAAGTTCATCATGCATCATGTTTGTGTTCCACAGACCTTATTGTGTGTGTTTATTCATTCATATCTGCCATGAAGAAGCGCTGGGAAATGAAACGGCCGTTATTACTGCCCTCTAGCGGTTAAACCGCACAGCTACATCAATCAATGCTTCATGATTTAACCGGAAGTCAGATCAGCAGTACCATGGTACAGCGAGAACTATAAAGTCTGCTCTGTTTAAATTTACTGTCACATGAAGTAGCCACGTTTTAGCACCACATTCATTCTCTACTTAACATTTAAACTAAATATAACCGGAGCTAACAAAGATGCTAGCTAACTGCTGCTAACTAGCTAGCGTTAACTGTAGCTTAGTTTACACTTGAAGAAAAAACCTGCGCCTTTCACACAAAGAGGCCACCAACTTATTTACATTCAGTCACTCCTGAGTAAAACAAGTTTCAGCTGTTCAAACAGCTTTATATTACGTCTGTGAGGTGCAGCATAGCGTTGATAGCATTTAATTGTGAAAGGTACCACCGAAAGTGTAAATCATTTGTAAATCTCCAGCTTTACCTTTTCTATAGATACCATCTGTGGCCACTAGAGGGCAGAAACGCCCTGCTCACAGCATAAAGACTGAATCTGCAGACTGCAGCTGGCTGCCTTCATCACATGAACAAAATGACTTTGGAACAGATTTCCCTCCATTTCAGACACAACGGGACAACAATGCTGTCAGTAAAACATTCAAACTGACAAAGTACAACAATCTTTAGGAGAAGTTTCATCCTTAAAGCTTTTTACCAGTTACTGTGCAGGTTTGGAACTGCTCCTACTTTCCATCTTCACTGAGAATTAATTGTCAGACAAACAAGCAAAGACTCCCAAAGTATCAGATACATTTTTACTGATTTCTGTTTGTTAGTTTTATTTTAATACTGTGTCTTCGCCAAGTTGTGCAGATGATGCTCTGCAAAGAACCGCTGATGATAATGCACAACAGTCTCCAGCTGAAGTGGTTGATGCAGTCAAAAAGGATGTTTATGCGGACGACTGTTTAAAATCTGTCTCTACAGAAGAAGATGCACATGGTGAAGAGGCCGCCTGATATCTGCTCTAAAGGAGGACTCAGGCTTTCAGAACGGGTCTGCAGCAGTCGTACAGCGCTCATTACAATTCCAGAGCAAAGCAGAGCAACAGTGTTGGTCAAGCTACTTTAAAAAAGTAATTAGTTACAGTTACTAGTTACTGTTCCCAAAAAGTAATTGAGTTAGTAACTCAGTTACCACATTGTAAAAGTAATTAGTTACTCAGCAAAGTAACTGTGCCATTATTTTTTATGTTCTATAACGCTGTTACGTTCAGAATCAGAAATCAGAATCAGAATCAGAATCAGAAATCAGAATCAGAAAAGGTTTTATTGCCAAGTAATTGTACATCACAAGGAATTTGGCCTGGTCTATTTGGTGCCATAAGAACAAGACAAAAAAATATAATAATAATAGAATAAGGTAATAATAAATGTAAAAGAATTTTTTTTTTTTTTTTAAAATATGTGCAAAGTATTTTTAAGAAGAGTGCGTTAATGTAACGCACTCTGTACTGACAGAAAGACAAGACAGAACGTTAATATAACGTCAATATATAAAGTGTCAGTGGGGATAAGGGGTCATGTCAGTGGGGGGGTACAGCGGGCCTTGTTGGTGAGGCCAACTGCAGAGGGGAAGAAGCTGTTCTTGTGGCGGGAGGTTTTGGTCCTGATGGACCGCAGCCTCCTGCCAGAGGGGAGTGCCTCAAAAAGTTTGTGTCCAGGGTGGGAGGGGTCGGCCACAATCTTGCCTGCACGCCTCAGCGTCCTGGAGGCGTACGTTCTATAACATCTTTAACATCAAATATGTTTATATTAACTGACTGAAGAATAAAAGCACTATATACAGTCATTTAGAACATTCGGTATTTATTTGAGCTCAATAGATTGCAGCATAGAAATAAAAACATAAATATTGAATATAAAATTCAAGTGCAAAATTAAGACACACAAATGTAAACTTGGGTAAAAAGAACCAAAGGAAAATCTGGCCATTAAGTAGTGCAATTCTCTGTAACTGCATTTTAGGCCTACTGCACAATAAACAGAACACTATCCTACTCTTATATGTCATAAAGTAACAAGTATATTATATACTCACACACTTTGCATTCAAGTACAAAACCAAATACCCAAAAAAGTAAACTTGGGTAAAAAGAAACAAAGGAAAATTTAACCTTAACTCTGTTAAACTCTGATAAACTCTGTTAAACTCTGATAAACTCTGTTAAACTCTGATAAACTCTGTTAAACTCTGATAAACTCTGATAAACTCTGTTAATAACTCTGATATTTTATTCTCCAAAGATGGACTTTTTGAAGGGAAAACTGTTGCTTTAGTAAGTTTTCATTCACCTGCTTTTTGTTTCCTTTTACTAAGAATGTCGGCCAGAGTTGTGGCTGAAAATATTTCTCTAACAAAGACTGATATTTGGCTTTATTTTACCAAACTTATCTGCTGCTCAAATTACAATCAGTCTAATTAAGATCCAAGCAAAACTATGCAACCTGCTTACCCTCCCTTAAAGTGTTGAAAGTGTTGAAACACAACTCATAAATGCACATTTCAGAAACCAAATATGGGATGAAACTGAAATCTTAAGTATGAAAATGGATCAGTTTGTGTTTCTTTATGTTTGGTCCTGTTTATCAGCCATGTATGGTGTGACATGCCTAACTTTAAACGCTAAAGAAGCTCAGCTCATGGCATTACTTACCCACAGGAACTACAGCTCAAAGTTGTTTTCAGTCATTTTGATAATATTGTTCATTGTAGCTTTTATTTTAAGACACTTCGGTTCTATTGATTTGGACGTGCTGCAGCATGGAGATGAAACTATTTCCGGTGCAAATAAAAGCACCCGTTTTCAAACATATTCTGCATGTGCATAAGTCGTGTGATTCGTTATTCTTGTGTTTAAATCGAAAGTTACGTATGTAACTACGGTTCTATGAATCCCGGATGACCGCCAGAGGCGGTGCTGAAAGCACTGAATATCCCTTCGCGCATGCGCCGTTCGAGTAGTAATACCAACAGAGTCACACCTGTGACATGTCGGGTGATCAATCAGAGGCTATATAGCCTGGTGTCATCCGACACTCTGCTCCTACAGAATCTTCTCGCGTAATGCAAGGATTCTGAGTGACAGAGAAGCTCTGGCGCTCATCCGGGATTCATAGAACCGTAGTTACATACGTAACTTTCGTTCTATTTCATCCCTACTGACCGCCAGAGGCGGTGCTGAAAGCACTGAATGACTAATACCAGCGGCGTCACGAGGAATCCAGAGCAAATACCTCATTGAGAAGGCTCAGAGGACCCTCGCCGCAGAACCTGATCCAGAGGATGAGGGGAGGCCACATTAACCCCGTAAAAATCGGGTGAATGTGCTCGGGGAAGCCCATGATGCCGCAGCACATATTGCTTCCATCAGACCCCACTCAAGGCTGCCCAGGAAGCGGAGACGCTCCTGGTAGAGTGCGCCTTCACACCAACGAGTGGGGAGCAGCGTCCCGCAGCGTAGGTGTGGCAGATGACGCCCACGATCCAATGGGAGAGGCGTTGCTTGGAAGGAGGACAACCTAACCCAGGGCCTCCATAACGCAAGAACAGTAGGTCTAAGCCTCTCTTAGCAGCCGTGGCTGCAATGTATGCCTCCAGTGCCCTCACTGGGCACAACAACTGAGACCCCTCGGCCATTCCTTCCGACAGGCTGAAATCGTGCCAATCTCAATGGCCGGTTGCAATGAGAACGAGATAACACTTTAGGCAGGAGTGCAGTGTTTGGCCACAAGGTAACACCAGAGCCATCAGTACCCCATCTGAAACAGGAAGGGCTGAAAGAAAGAGCATGTAGCTTGCTGACTCTCTTAAAGACAGCAGCTGACAAAAAGGCAGTCTGACATGAGAGCCACCTGAGGTCTGCCTGTGTCAAAGGCTCGAATGGAGAGTGGCACAGAGCTTTAAGAACCAAGGGCAGATCCAAAACTGGTGCCCGCGGAACCATCGGCGGGTGCAACCTACGCGCACCACGCAAGAAAAGAGAAACTGGAATAGGGCTCCCCATGGTACAGCCCTCAAAGCCAGCATGAGTAGATGATGTCACCGCTACCTACACCTTAAGTGTTGAAGGAGAGCGGCCCCTATCAAGAAGAGACTGGAGAAACTCCAGGATAGTGGGCACTGCACCGGTGAGTGGATCACCATTGCGGGCAGAACACCACTGGGAAAAACAGCCGCCACCTGTCTTCACATCACTGGCGAGTCAAGGGTGCCCAGGCACTCAAAAGGGTGAGTCTACCGGAACCCAAATATCCTGTCAGCAGCTGCACAGGCCGTCCAGCGGCCACACCCACAGTCGGAGGCGTTGAGGACTGGGGTGCCATAGCAGTCCCAACTGGGACAGCAAAATCCCTTCTGGTCGGAAGACACCACGGGATGCCGTGACAGACCCTGCCGGAGCGGGAACCATGGCCGTGCTGCCAACACGGAGCCCCTAGCAACCTCTCGTGGCCCTCCTCGGCAACCCGCCGAAGAGTAAGCCAATCAGAGACAGGGGTGGAAAAGCATACAGGAGGACCCTTGGCCAGGGATGAGCCAATGCACCTGAAGCCCCCTTAAGGGAATACCATCGAGGACATCGAGTCGATTCCTCTGTGGCGAAGAGGTCTCAGATCCTGAGCACTAAGTCGCTGTGAAGGGACCACTCTTCCCGGAGCAGTCGCCTGGCGGGAAAGAGAGTCTGCGACGTGGTTGTGCCGCCCTGGTAAGAACACTGCCTGCAGGGTGGACAGGCAAGGAGAGGCCCATTCCAGGAGATCTCTGGACACTTCCAGAAGCCGCGCTGACCTGGTGCCATCTCGATGGTTGAGGTGGTAGACCGCAGAGGCGTTGTCTGACCGAATCAGAACATAATTCCCCTTCAGGTGGGCAAAAGGTGTCTGAGAGCCAGATGCACAGCACGCAGCTCCAGTACATTTATGTGTTAGGGCGCAGTGACAGCAGACCTAAGGGCACAACCCGAGCGACCGGCGCCAGTTGCCTAGTAGCCGCAGGGAGGCGACGCACGGAAACTGCCGGCCCAGCATGAATCGACTGACCCACCGGAGTATATCGTTCACCCTTGAGCAAATGGGTAAGCCCTCATGGAGGGTGAATCCGGAGACACCCCAAGAAAAGTGGTTGTCTGAGATGGGGTCAGGCAGCTCGTCTCCAAGGTGGCCTGGAGGCCCAACTGGGACACATGACCAAGCAGACGACTCGTATCACAAGAAGCATGCGCCCGGGATGGGGTGCAGAAGTCAATCGTCGAGGTATGGAAGAGCCTTCATTCCGCAGAGGGGAAAGGTCTGCTGTTACACTCCGAGTGAACACCCTCGGGGAGAGAGAGAGGCCAAACGGGGGCATCGGAGAAAAACGGCGATGTTCTGCCGCAAGAGGTACATGAAAAGTACTCGTCCGTCAGGTCTGTTGAGGGAAACCATTTGTCCCTCGTAACAGTCTGAAGAACCTCTGCCGTCGTGAGCCTGTGAAAAGGCAGCACCTTTAGATATAGACTCAGTCCCCCTGGGACCCAAAATAGTAGCCTCTGGGTTGCTGCAGAGGATCAATTGTCTCTATTGCATCCTTGGCCAGGAGGGCAGAAAGCTCCTGGTCCAGTGCTTGAGCTTACACCGGGTTGGTGATTATGGTCACCCTGCCCCGGCGCGACATGCGAGGCCGCCGTTGGGATCGTAGCCGGTAACCCGAGGTAAGGGTGGGAACCACCCCTGGATCCCCAGCATGAGCAGCCCAATACTGAGCTGCTGATTGGAAAAAAAAAAATTCGACGATTGGCCCGGTGGCCTCATCGCCCGTCCCCATGGCCCTTGATGGGGCGGCGGCCAGAGTTTGTGGCACACTTCATCTGGTGACACCATAGTGTGGCCACCTCAGGTACAACCGCAGGCATAAGATCCAAGCCATCCTTAACAGACTCATGTAAGGCCGCCGACACGCGACCATCTGTGGAGGGGCGTGAAAGGCTCTAGTTCCGCCAACAAGCGCGTAACTCAGAGACAGAAGAGGCCCGTCTGAGCCTGAAAAAGGCACTTCCAGGAGCGGACTCTTCCACCTGCGGGACGTCCAACTGCAGCTGCCTCAATGCCATATGCATGACGTCCCGCATAGAGCTGCCACTCAACCCACCAGCTGCACTATGAGACGAAGAGAGTGAGTCAGTCTCACGACTGCGCCCCTTCCTCACTCTTAAAGTGAGGGGCAGAGGCAGCCAAAGACGACACGTCCACCTCCGAAGCCAACTCTGGCATGGGTGGAGAAGAGGATCCAACTAGCGAAGTATCCAGCTGGCGTGCCTGAAGAAGGGATTTCACTTCTGTCAGTTCTGCAGACAAACGCTCAACTCTCGTGGAAAGGCCCTGATCAGACTTGGCTCGACTCTTCTTAGGAGGAGCCAGAGGCTGTGGCCTCATTCCAGCGCTTCAAGCGCCTGGGGGGGGGGGGAGGTGGAAGGTCATTGCCAACCTCGGGGCGCAATCGGGCCAGCCGAGTCACCCACACAGCACGGGGCATGTAACCACAGTTCATGCAGGAATTCTCTGATAGGGTCCCCACCAGGTGATCATGTCAAGGGCACAGGTTGCCATCATCAGCCTGAAGCACGGTCCCACAATCCACACAACAGTGGGAGCCATCCATGTTCGAAACTGACCCGAGTCCAACCGCAGGCAGAAAGAACAGAGGAGCTGACACAGTCAGCTACGTCCAGAACACCGGACGACAATCCAAACTCCAAGACTGGGAGAGGGGGCGAAAACGCAGCCGTCACCAATCAGGGCAGTCAAAACCGAATAGGCGGCTAGCTAAAACTGGGAGAGGGGGCGAAAACGCTGCCTTCACCAGTTAAAGCAACCAAAACTGAGTAAGCGGCTGGCTAGAACGGGGAGAGGGGGCGGAAACGCTGCCTTCACCAGTTAAAGCTCAGCGCTAAACAGAGTGAGCCGTCCGCGAAAGTTGGGAGAGGGGGCGACAACGCAGCCTTCACCAAATAACGCTCAATGCCAATCAAAGCAGCCAGAGCTGAATAAGCGGCTAGCCAAGACTGGGAGAGGGGGCGAAAACGCAGCCGTCACCAATTAAAGCTCAGTGCAAAATAGTGAGATATTAGCTAAAATCGGGAGAGGGGGCGAAAACGCTGCCTTCACCAATTAAAGCAATCAACACAGATGCTACCACAGGTAGCTCAACCTACAACTGAATAAGCGGCCAGCTAAAACCGGGAGAGGGGGCGAAAACGCAACCGTCACCAATTAAAGCTTAGCGCAAAATATTGAGATATTAGCTTAAATCGGGAGAGGGGGCGAAAACGCTGCCTACACCAGTTAAAGCAACCAAAACTGAGTAAGCGGCTGGCTAGAACGGGGAGAGGGGGCGGAAACGCTGCCTTCACCAGTTAAAGCTCAGCGCAAAACAGAGTGAGCTGTCCGCTAAAGTTGGGAGAGGGGGCGACAACGCAGCCGTCACCAAATAACGCTCAATGCCAATCAAAGCAGCCAGAACTGAATAAGCGGCTAGCTAAAATCGGGAGAGGGGGCGAAAACGCAGCCGTCACCAATTAAAGCTCAGTGCAAAATAGTGAGATATTAGCTAAAATCGGGAGAGGGGGCGAAAACGCTGCCTTCACCAATTAAAGCAATCAACACAGATGCTACCACAGGTAGCTCAACCTACAACTGAATAAGCGGCCAGCTAAAACCGGGAGAGGGGGCGAAAACGCAGCCGTCACCAATTAAAGCTTAGCGCAAAATAGTGAGATATTAGCTAAAATCGGGAGAGGGGGCGAAAACGCAGCCGTCACCAATTAAAGCTTAGCGCAAAATAGTGAGATATTAGCTAAAATCGGGAGAGGGGGCGAAAACGCAGCCGTCACCAATTAAAGCTTAGCGCAAAATAGTGAGATATTAGCTAAAATCGGGAGAGGGGGCGAAAACGCAGCCGTCACCAATTAAAGCAATCAAACTCAGATGCTACCGTAGGTAGCTCAGTTTAGGAAACTAAACAAGCAGCTGTTCAATATCGGGAGAGGGGGGGCGGAACGCCACCGTCACCAATTAGAGCACAGCACAAAAAAAGAGTGAGATATTAGCTAAAATCGGGAGAGGGGGCGAGACGCCATCACCGATTAAAGCAATCAAACTTAGATGCCACCACAGGTAGCCCAGTCTAACTGGATAAGCCTTTGGCTAAAATCGGGAGAGGGGGCGAGACGCCATCACCGATTAAAGCAATCAAACTTAGATGCCACCACAGGTAGCCCAGTCTAACTGGATAAGTCTTTGGCTAAAATTGGGAGAGGGGGCGAGACGCCACCGTCACCAAATAAGAAATCAAACTGAGAAGCTACAAGAGGTAGCTCAGTTCAGAACCAAATAATCAGCTGTTTAATGTAGGGAGAGGGGGCGAGATGCAACCGTCACCAATAAAGAAATCAAACTGAGAAGCTACAAGAGGTAGCTCAGTTCAGAACCAAATAATCAGCTGTGTAATATAGGGAGAGGGGGCGAGATGCAACCGTCACCAATAAAGAAATCAAACTGAGAAGCTACAACGGTAGCTCAGTTCAGAACCAAATAATCAGCTGTTCAGTATCGGGAGAGGGGGCGAGATGCAACCGTCACCAATAAAGAAATCAAACTGAGAAGCTACAAGAGGTAGCTCAGTTCAGAACCAAATAATCAGCTGTTCAGTATCGGGAGAGGGGGCGAGATGCAACCGTCACCAATAAAGAAATCAAACTGAGAAGCTACAAGAGGTAGCTCAGTTCAGAACCAAATTATCAGCTGTGTAATATAGGGAGAGGGGGCGAGATGCAACCGTCACCAATAAAGAAATCAAACTGAGAAGCTACAACGTAGCTCAGTTCAGAACCAAATAATCAGCTGTTCAGTATCGGGAGAGGGGGCGAGATGCAACCATCACCAATAAAGAAATCAAACTGAGAAACTACAACAGGTAGCTCAGTTCAGAACCAAATAAGCAGCTGGTTAGTATCGGGAGAGAGGGGGCGAGACGCCACCGCAACCGATTAAAGCAGACAAAGCAAACAAAGCACAAATGCTACGCAGTTAGCTCAGTTCAGAGCTAAACGATCAGCTGTTTAATATCGGGAGAGGGGGGGCGAAACGCCACCGTCGCCGATTACAGCAAACAAAGCACCGATGCTACAGCCGGTAGCTCAGTTCAGAGCTAACGATCAGCTGTATAATATCGGGAGAGGGGGGGCGAAACGCCACCGTCGCCGATTACAGCAAACAAAGCTCCGATGCTACAGCCGGTAGCTCAGTTCAGAGCTAAACGATCAGCTGTTTAATATCGGGAGCTGTTTCAACTGAAAAAACGGTAGGTTAAGGCGCTACCGTTACAAATCAAGCGCAACAACAGCCGGAGAGGCTAACCTTAAGTAGCCAAGCTGAAGTGTGCGTATCATACCACCAACCTGAAGCTGTGAGTCGGGAGGGGGGGGGGCGCAACGCGACCATCCCCAGCACACAGAAGATCGGTCAAGGATCAACCCGTCGCAGCCCCTAGGAGGGCGAAATATCGCTGCTCCAGCCAACCGGCAAATGGGGCGTCAAACGACGGTGAAATGACCAAGAAAGGTTGATGCTATGTAAGCGAACCGCACGCGAGAAGAAAAAGGAGCAGAGTGTCGGATGACACCAGGCTATATAGCCTCTGATTGATCACCCGACATGTCACAGGTGTGACTCTGTTGGTATTACTACTCGAACGGCGCATGCGCGAAGGGATATTCAGTGCTTTCAGCACCGCCTCTGGCGGTCAGTAGGGATGAAATAGAACTCCAGTTTCGGGTTTCCTTGATGCAACGTCGCCCTCTTCTGGACAAAGTGGGAAGAGTCGCAGGAGAAACTTTTTCCTTTCGTGTATCAAAACTTTTATTTGTTTGAATATTTTTTAGTTATTAAACCATTTGTTTGTTGTTGTTTTTTGCGTTTTTAATCCATTTTTGTCTCCTTTTCCGTCTCTTCTGGGGTGAAAATAAACAAAAACAAAGACGGCTGAAATACGTCATAGACCTGAGACGATGACGCCGTAAGCGTGCGCCGCCGGTGCTGCTTTGACGTTTGCGACGCGAGTGACTCCGGGAAAGATGTCGGTGTTTCACGATGAAGTTGAGGTGGAAGACTTTGAGTACGATGAGGAGACGGAGACGTTTTATTTCCCGTGTCCCTGCGGGGACCGCTTCGCTATAACTAAAGTGAGTCCGCTGGGAGCTGATGGCCAACTCCGATTGTGTTCAAACCAAAGTCCACTTTAAAAATCTCTGATTATTACTCTACTCATCCTTTGGAGAAGTTAAATATTGAGCAGTTAATGTTTTTATCGCTTCCATAAATCTCCAACGTCTTCTGATGCATTCTGCTCAGAATCATTGAGTATTTTTAGATCATATTTACATTTTTTTTAATAGTTTTTACAGAGTTTTTACCAGAAAGTTGCTTTCAAACATGGCGACAATGATTCAGAATGTTGTTGTTTTACCTTTGATGGTCAGTTTACAGTAAGAAGCCGAATTAAGTTGATCATTTCCACTGAAAGCAAATAGATATTGAAGGTTTGTTATTTTTTTAATGAAATGGGTTTAAATGAGTGTTGCATCATGAAGACATGCTCGTGCAGAACTCTCAGGTGAGCTGGTGCTGAAAGAAAGCTGAACCTGAGAGCTGTGCTTGTGTTTTTAAGGAGGACCTGGAGAACGGGGAGGAGGTGGCCACATGTCCCAGCTGCTCGCTCATTGTTAAAGTCATCTATGATCAGGTAGCTGCTGAATCCTCAGGTTGCTCACCCTGATCCAGTTGTTAAAAACCAGCTTTTAGCAGGAAAACCGGTTCCAGATCAGCTCCTGCTTAAACCTGGATGTGAAAGTCAAAACCGCAGAGGAACAACATTAAGTTCATCTTATTTTCTTAAAAGTTTAATGTTTTCCGGCATCAAGCCAAGTTGGAGATGGCAACCATCCCAAAGTCCATCCACCTAAGTTTAGGCTAAATGACCCGTCTGGGAGAAAATGGGCTTCTGGGAAAAGCCACATCAGGGTTTATTCTTGAACAGGACTCTTCTTCTTTGTGCCTTTTTCTGGCGGTAAGATGGCCGCCCTGACGTGTGGGAAGTAAGTGGTTCATTCTAAGGCCATAAAAACGTTAGACACTAATGTGAGGTTGGTTTCTCTCGGGTTCAGACTGTTTACTGACTCTGATTGATACGGTGGCCCTGAAGTGCAAAACACAACGACATTAACCAAAACGGAAAAGGTAGGTGCCCTCGGCGAAATAAATCGTTGCTGATTGGACTGGTGGTGCTCCGTGCTTTAAACCAGAAAGACTATGGTTTACATGTTTTCAAAATAGAAGCGCTGCTAGTGACAACGTACACGCTGCTATTAAAGAATATTTAGATGTAAATATCCCGTCTTACATGCTGCTTTATCTCTTGATGTTAACAAAAAGATCTCAAAAGATATTGACAAGATGTTATTAAACTTTATATGGCGGAACAAAAACCACTATATTAAAAAATCTTTAATAATGAACTTATATGATAATGTTGGCCTTAACATTTTAGACTTTTACACTTTAAATAATACTTAAATATATTTAAAATAAAAAATAAATTGGTTTAAATAATGTATCAAGAACCCATCTTCAATTTGGAACTTCATACCAATATTGTTCCATATGTAGTGTCTATGTGAGGAAAAATCTTTTTGTAGCTCAATGACCAAGAAAGAAGCATCTGTTTATGAAAGAAGGATAGTTTTGAGGGGATTTTTTCAACATTATTACAAAGTAAAAAGAAATTTAAGCCTTCTAATTTAGAGAAAATAACATTTAGTATGAAGTTCCAAATTGATGATGGGTTCTTGATAAATTGTTTAAACCAATTTTATTTTGAAAGTATTATTTGAAGTGTAAAAGTCTAAAAAGTTAAGGCCACCATCATCATATGAGTTCATTATTACTTATTTTTTAATAGTATTCTTTAATAGCAGCGTGTACGTTGTCACTAGCAGCGCTTTTATTTTGAAAACATGTAAACCATAGTCTTTCTGGTTTAAAGCACGGACCACCACCAGTCCAATCAGCGACGATTTATTTCGCCCAAGGGTACCTACCTTTTCCGTTTTGGTTAATGTCGTTGTGTTTTCTCTTGTGCTGTTGTGTTTGGCACTTCAGGGCCACCGTAGGTTGATCCCATTTGGAGCTCCGCTGTGAGAGGAAAAGGTTGAAATGTTTAAGGAAATCCAGACTGACCCAAAGCCGTTTGTGTTTCAGGAGTTGTTCGTGTCCGGAGAAATCATCGAGGCTCCGTCGGCCTCGGAGCACAAACTGCAGCCGGCTCGGTCCTGAAGGAGGAAACCAGTTTGTACAAACTTTATTGGAGCAAAGAGACGCTCGGAGTGACGCTGAGCCTCGTGTTTTCCTGTGCTGGCTGGTGGTTTCATGTTAGCTTTCCTGTTGCGTTCATGGGGAGGAGCGGCATGTTTTCCCCTGAGCCAACGTCCTGCTGGAGGCCGGAGACGGCCGGAGCGGCGCCTGGTTCCAGTCGCGTCACGCTGCATTCGATTACGACTGGGAAAACTCAGAGAGAGCTGCACCACTGATCCGGTTTCCTGGTCGGGGACGTGAAGCAGACTTCCATGTTCCACATCCTCTGCTGGAAAGGTCGCCCACAGAGTCTTCCATCTGCTTTTCTTCTTCCAGGGAAACATCGGACGGCGTCCCGGTGGCTAAGCAAAGAGGCGAACTCTTTACCGACAGTAAAAAATGACCTGAACACCAGTTCAGACTTCCCCTTCAGAGGTCTTTCAGAGCTGCAACAGACTCTCTGCTGGTGTTTTCTGCTAAAACTCGCCCGTTTGAAGCTGAACGCTTTGTCTCAGATTTCAGCGGTTTGTCTGGGATATGGAACTCAGGCTTAAAATCTTGTAAATGTGGCTAAACGGAAGTAAAACCAAGTGCCTGCAGCTGTGAGTCGCCTTCATATGGAAGCTGTGGTTTATCAGCTGACTTCAGACTGTTGGGAGCCATGATGATGACATAAACCAGAGTGTGTGCACGGATCAAATCTACATCTGAGGGCAGCTCGACCCTGCAGGATTAAAGATCTGTCTTTTAAAACTGTTTAATTGTATTTATTAAGATTCAACGGGGTGAAATTTGTCCCTCTCAGGCTACCGTACTTCTGTCTGAAAGTGGACTTTGTGCTGTTTGGGTCAGGAGAGACGTCCCCTGAGGAAATTCTACTAAACAGACATTTAAACCGTGTTTGAACAGTTTGCTTTGATAAAAAGAATAAAAACACAAGTAATAAAGTTGGAATGCTACCGAGTTTTATTGTGAATATTTTGTTCATCAGAAAACTCATCCTGAAATATCTTAGCAGTTAGCATTTAATGAAGAATGTGACTAAATTTAATAAAAAAAAAAAAGACAAATGACATTTTCCACTCAAACATCAAAGGAGGTTGATATAAAATCTCCTGAGTTTAACTGGAATTTATCTTTAATAATGAAGCAGAAAGTAAGAGCGAAAGATTCTTAACTTCCCAATTTTAGGTCAAGTGAATGCAGCATGATTTCAGGTTCAAACTAACGGAAGAAGAAGAAGAAGCCATTAAAGGCCATGAAGATGCGTCCCTCTCAGCGGTGGATCCTGCGTTTAAATGAAGGCGTCTGCAACATGTCGATGACCAGTGGAGGCGGCGCATTCCACCAGATGTGTCGCAGCGGGAAAAATGTTCGTAGAGAAAGTTCCAAATGAGCCGAATCTTTGCCCCGGCGACAGATGTGCTGGAGAGAGGCGGCCAACCGGCCCGGTGCCGATGGCGGGGTTTTTCAATGGTGTGTTCGGAAACGTTGCCATGTCAACAGATACATAGGGTAAGGGTCAGTCAAATTCAGTTCAGTTTTATTTTTACATTATTTTATAAATCACAACAAACATCATCTTAGGAGGCTTCTAAAGGTAAAGTCCTGAATTAGAGCACTGATTGCAAAGCCAAGACATCCACTTATAGTTCAGGGTATCAAGCACATATTTCAGAAATATGGTTTCATGTTGACAAGCAAACTGCAAATTATTTAATATAATTTTTATGATTCCTAATTTGATTTCTAAGTATCAGTTTGTCACGTGCAGCAAACTAACTGCAGCTGACATCAACTGAATGGTCTCAGTGTGAAGCTTTGACTGGAAACAACATCCTGGAAGAATGGCAGCTTCCATCTTTAAAGGACTGGAAGAGGAAGAAGTTTCCAAGGAATCATTCAGAAGAGTTTTTAAACAGAAACTGACTGAAACCATGAATCTGAAAAGGTGTTTCTGAGTGAAAGAGACAGACATGAACAGACTGAACTATCTGTTCAGCAGGGATTCTCTGACAGGAGGACACTCTGTATACTCAGCACAGAGACACTGAGGAACCAGATGACCTGAACCAGAACCCAAATCCAGGATGCAGAGGTTCTTCAGTGAATGTGGTGCTGAAGGTGTGGAGGTGGATCAGTGTGTCAGAGGAGACTCTGTAGAAGGACAGAGTGCCAGCAGGACGGTCCACATACACTGCTGCTCTGTTAGAGACAGAGGAGGAGGAGGAGGAGGAGGAGGAGGAGGAGGAGGAGGAGGAGGAGGAGGAGGAGGAGGAGGAGGAGGAGGAGGAGGAGATGTATGTTCCTCTTTTTATGTGACAGACATAGTAACCTCCATCAGAGCAGCTCAGACTCCAGGACTGATCATTCCTTCCAAACTCACAGTCTCTGTCTCCTCCTCTCCTGCTGATTCCTCTGTAACTCACTGATATATAAACGTCTCCTCTCCACTCGACCTCCCAGTAACAGCGACCAGTCAGAACATTTCTACACAGCAGCTGAGGCCAGACATCAAACCTGTCTGGATGATCAGGATATGACTGAACCTCCTCCACACGTGTCACCTTCCTGTTGTTGTCAGACAGTTTTAGTTCTCTGTTCACTGTGTTTGTGTCGATTGTGAGTTGGCAGGAATCTGAAGGAGAGAACAAACACAGTCCAGCTGCAGTTATTGATCTATCATCTGTTCACTTTGATCAATGAGTGATGTGACAGTGTGACGATGGCTGGATGTCATGAATCAGATGAAGAACACACTCACACTTCCTCAGACCTGGTGTCAGCCATCGTTCTCCAGCAGGCTCCACCCTGAAAGGAGGAAAATAATTGTCACATGTTTCAGGACTCCAGAAATAGTATCTAGAATGAGCCGGTCCCATTCCAGCTGATGCTGGAGGAATGGTGGAGCACATGCTGCCAATCATACCCATATATTCTGCTTATGTCCCAAAGTAAAGACACTCTGGGGAGAGGTATCTGATGCTCTATACCTCAGGATGCTATTGTGGCTCTATTAGGAGTGATGCCTAAAGGGCTGAATGGGAGGTCAGAGAAACATCTGTAAATATATTACTCACAGCAGCACTGAGCTGCAGAACTATTAGATGGCTGAACCCCCCCTTCATATAACATCTGGATCCAGAAGGTTTGGGACCTTCATTAGATGGAGCACATTACATATCTATGAAGGCTCCTAAAGTCCATCTTTACTAACCGCTGGAGTCCTGTCGGCTCTTTATGAACACAATGAGACTGGTTAGCCTTCCTCCTCTGCCACCTGTTTCCCATCATCCACACAGAGCCTCACAATGTTTCAGTGCTGGTTTCCTCATCACTTATTTCTGTGTGGGCTTGTACATATGAATGTCTGAATGTGTATATTTGATTTAACATATTTAATGTGGCCCTGTGATGGATGGCGACCTGTCCATGGTGAACCCCGCCTCTGGCCCCGCTGGGAGGGGCTCCGGCCCCCCCGCGACCCGAGCGACGGATTCAGCGGGTGTAGAAGGTGGATGGATGGATGTTTAATGTATTTATTTGGGAGTGGATATTAGTTTTGTTCGTCTCTTGTTTGCTTTTGATCTTAATTTGGATATAATGTGTGTAATTATCATCTCCAGCTGGATAGAGAAAAGTGTAGAAACTGAACGTCGTCGCTGAAAAAACCCAATAAAAACAAGTTCAAACTAAACTAAATTAAACATCCAGATCCTCTCTCAGAACGCAGGTCTAACCCACATGTTCGCATTTCCAGATGTACGCTGAACATGGTTCTAGAAATCTTTGTGCTAAGCTAGGCTAACATGTCCTGGACCCATCTCTGTGTCTGATCCAGGGTCAGAGGACCAATAGACACTTCTCACTGTTGTTCCTGCAGATGTTCTCCTTGGAGACCTCCTCCACAAATATCTGCTGTTCATGTCCAACCAGCATTTGTGCTGTGAGCAAAGGAAACAGGCTCCTACATGTGTGATTGTTCATGTAACACTCAGCAGGAAGCAGAAGCACAGGGCTGAGTGCAGGACAGAGAACATGTTCCCAGCTCTTCCTCCTCTCCATACCTGAGTTTGTGTGGATCCTTCAGTGCAGCCCTCAGCAGCTTCTCTCCTGAGGCTCCTGGATGGTTGTAGCTCAGGTCCAGCTCTCTCAGATGGGAGGGGTTGGAGGTCACAGCTTCAGCCAGAGAAGCACAGCCTTCCTCTGTGATCAGACAGCCTGACAGGCTGTAGACACACAGAACAACAGAAACTCTGAGAGAACTGCTCTGAAGCTGAAGCTGAAGGTCTGCAACTGTCTCACATTACTGACTCTGTGTCTTCAGAAATCTGAGTCACAATCAAACTACACACACGTGGATAAACCTGATTTCTGCTCCCATTTTAGCCCCGAACACATGCAGACACTCCCCACTGAGTCCTGTTCAGATAAAAATATGGACTGCACCACAGTGAGAGCAGCAGTGAAGAAGAAGCTGATTTCACTGGTGTGAAACTGAGACGCTCGTCAGCAGGGGCGCCGCTAGGGATTTAAGAATTATTTTCATGGGCCCCAAACAGCCGGTCAGGAGGCTTTATGATGCCATTTTCCATAAAACTATGCATTTTTATGGTATTTTTGACTATCATTCCCATATTTGTGAGAAAAGAACAACATGACAGCTAACAGGTAGGTAAGCACTGAGGGAATTCATTTAGATTCATTTATTTTCTGCAACATTGAAAATCTAATTCTAAACTCTAAATTAAGCCACCTGAAAAATACACTTAAATATAAAATAAACTCTTCCATGAAAATAATCGCAATTATCATCTGTGGAGAACCAAATAAAATCTCAGCAAAAAAAAAAAAAAAAAAGGCCAATTACCCATCATTTCAACATCATCTATAGAATGATACAACAAGCAAAAGAAGAACATCAGCAGCAGATGTTAAGCTAAGTCGGCTCATACATAAAAACACAACAGGGCTTCATATGGTATATCACATCAGTGACAGTGAACTGAATATAATGAGGTCACGAATAGCCCACAGTGTGAATTGTTTTTGGTTCTAATCTGACATTTGAGACGGTCATAAAGTTTATCATCATTATTAATTCAACACACAGCTGCTCACCTCCTTCCTCATGTGGGGGCACTGGGGCTGTTTCTGGGGCAGGTGGAGCTGGGGGTTGACTGACAGCTGCTGCTGCTGCTGCACTTGACGTATGTATTCGGAACCAGGCGTCATTTTGACAGAGGGGAGGTCAACTGACTGAACATGAACTGCTGCTAAACGTTTGACTGCATTCATTATTTAACAGAAACAGCAGTGAAGTGTAAAAATCCAGAGTTTTCTTCAGAAATATGAGCCAACATGGGGAGAAAGTGAGCCAGCTTATAGACATGGACAAAGTTAATATTCCAGAACTTTCCATCACATGAACCTCTAACAAACCCACCTTGCTTTCTGAAGTATCGGGTGACAAACTGTCGACCTTTTGATTCCTTCTCCTCTTTCTTTGCTTTCTTTTAGTTTTTGGCAGCCAGACTTTGAGGCATATTGCCTTCTCTGCCTTCTTACCCGCTGTGGCGCTGCAGCTGATCCAGTCGGACTGAACCATTTCACATAAATAGAGAGGGGGGGGGCTTAATGTTTCCAAAACAAATAAATGTATTGTTACCGGTACATTGTAAATAAAATATATTTGTGATTATAAGTTAGTTAATAATTTAGTGTCACACTATTTTTTGTCGGTATTATAATTTTATTCGGGCCTCTCTGGGCCCCTCTTAATCATGGGCCCCTAGAAGCCTGAATATGGTTCTGAGCCAGGTTTGACGGCTGCTCTGCGGGGCGAGTATACATGTCCCATACTGTATGTGTTGTAGCGAGTGAATCCACTGAAAGGGAACGTAATGTCATGCGTATCAGTTCATTCAGAAGGAACCAGGTCCAAGCTTGTTTACAGCTGGTTTGCCCCGCCCATCAGGTGGGCTCAGGAGGACAACTCACTCAAAGAACTTTGTAGGAATCTGCACTCTACATTATTTATTGGATGAGAACGCAGCCCAAAAGGAAACTGAGCAAATGAGCCAAAAAAGACTTTCCAGGTTGTTCCAGGTTCAGGTTCCAGGTTCAGGTGAGTTCCTGTGGTGTCAGAGGCCTAAAGCTGCTGGAACAATCATACAAAGAGCATCCACAGGTGTTCTGTTACCTGAGAGTTTCCAGTCTGCAGTTTGGACTCTTCAGTCCAGCAGACACCTGCTTCACCCCTGAATCCTGCAGGTTGTTGTTACTCAGGTCCAGTTGTGTCAGGCTGGAGGACTGGGAGCTGAGAGCTGAGGACACAGCTGCACATCCTTCATCGGAGAGGTTACAGACGCTCAGCCTGAGGAGACAGTTACAGAGAAAAAGAACAGCTGGGATCAGAATCAATCAGCTCTAATGCTGACTGTGGACTGAAAGCCCACTTAGAGGGAACATCAGGGTTAGAAGCCTGTGATCGTGTCCGTGCGGTGGTTTTTATGCTCAGAGATGCATCATGAGTGAAACAAGGAGTCCACACGGTGGCTGAGCCTTTCCACCCTGGAGCTGCAGCTCATCAGAGACAGTCTCAGAATCTGATTCAAACAGCAGAGGCTTTCATGGGGAACAAAGCTGAGGAACTGATCCCATCAGACTGATGGTGGGGCTGACTTCAGAGCTGCCCACCGGGAACAAAGGCTAACATTTATCAGCACTCTGCTCCAGCATGAAAACAGCCTCACCTGAGAGTTTCCAGCCCACAGGTTGGACTCTGCAGTCCAGACAGCAGCTTCACTCCTGAATCCTGCAGGTTGTTGTTACTCAGGTCCAGTTGTGTCAGGCTGGAAGACTGGGAGCTGAGAGCTGAGGACACAGCTGCACATCCTTCATCTGAGAGGGTACAGACGCTCAGCCTGAGGAGAAGATGTTAAACAGTCTTACATTCAGTCACATTTAATAATAACAGTCAAATAAGGGACAGTAATGATGTGAAGCTGCTCTGCAGCCACAATATCTCTGTAACTTCTACTTAGGAGTCTCTGAATCTGATGATATGCACTATGGTTTCATTCTTGGTATTTTATATTCATGTTTTTAATGGACTTTAATTACTAATCCACAGCAGAGATGATGAAAATGTCTCCCATCGCCCACAAATATCTCACTATACACAGAAACACTTTATTTGTGATTCATAAAGGCTGGTCCACAAATATACAGATTAATCTGTAGTTTCATGCTTTAAAATGGAAGAAAAACACTGATTTAAAATGTGAAATGTGTTCTGCACATCTGTGAATCTCTTCCTGTCTCTCTGTAGTTTGTGACTTTGCTCCGTTTTGTGCAGTTTTACTGCAGCTGACCTGCAGAGACCATGCATCAATGTGATGTGCAGAGCTCTCCACAGAGTGAGGTCAGCACTGTGTAGCAGTCACAGTGCCGTGCGGATTAAGAGGCTTTGAAGCCTCTGACGATACCAACATTCCTATCGGGGGATGTTTACATATGTGGATAAAAACCAGATCTTCAATTCTTCTCCACCAAGGAAAAAGAGACAGAAACTGCCTAAGTTACAACGACCTTCGGCCTTTTGAAATCTTTTGGGAGTGGAAACTCCAACAGACGCTTGCCATAAAATTGGAATAAACTAAAATAAACAAAGAATCTTTCTGTTGGAAAAGTGGGAGACCTTAATATGTTATCTTGACCATAAATCGAAGTTGACACTTTAACACCCTTTTCCACCAGAGAACCGACCAGATGGCTGAGCACGAACTGAAAATATTCACTAAGACTCACTTTTAGTCGAATCCTAAACTGTATTAAATGTGTTTGATTACCATATACACGTTCTTTCAGGTTTCCAGCTAGATCACAAGACGCATATAGAGACAATTTGTACGATTCTGGCTTAAATATTGACTGAGAAATAATCTTGTTGGGAAAAGACAAACCCGCCGACGGAACAACATTGCCCCCTAGTGGTCTGTAGTGTTGAATAGTTGAACACATGTGCTCAGTAAAATGGACGAGATATATGCAACAATTTAACTTTTAACGATGTCCCTTCAGTATCTATTTGGTATTTGTTTGGTATCCCCATTGTTAACACAGAAAATTAACATTGTGTGGTTCGCTATTCATATGTCACGACTTTACATATATTCATCTGAATTTTGAGACTCCTAATCGTCGTTATCATGTTGTGTTGTTGTGTCTTTATATCACAAGTCAATGTTATATCTTTAATCTGCATATCTTAACAAGTTGTGGTGTTTTCAGAATCACCAAAACAAATGTTCTATATGAGACAGAGTAATGGAGAAATAAGAGTTTCTTTGTCTCATCCAGAAATCCCCATGTAAATGCTGATCGCCTTACACAGACACCCAGGCAGACGTTCACCACAGTTCAGGCATATCATTGGCTGAAAGAGTAGTGTAAGCTTACGTCATGCCCCGCCTCCCAGAGTCAAACCCCGGAGCCCGCGAAACCAGACTCAGATTTGAGCAGACAAAGAGCAGAGCAGAGAACAGGACGCAGATCACAGTTGCTCAGAGAGATTTGGAGATGACTTGAGAAGAAAAGAAGAGCTCACCAGAGTTTGGGAGTTTCCCGAGTCTCAGGAGAGAGCGGAAAGACGAGAGGATGAGCGATGCAGAGGACGACAGGAGGAAGCCCTCCAGAACCCAGTGAGACCCCGGAGACGAGAAAGAAAGACCCGAACAAAGATAAGAACAGAATGAAGTTTTCCTACCAAGAAAGCCAACTCAAGCAACCTTTTATTAATCTTCTGTGAACTTAAGTTCACTTCATCACAGAAGCAACGGACCAACTCTGACGCTCGGACGAGTTTAATCATGCACAGTGAAGTCTTTGGCACCAGCGTTCCCGTTTCCCGGTGAAGATAAGCGACCATCCAGGCAGCTGCTGAGAAGTCCGCTAGAGTCAGCCACCACAACAAGGAAGGCCCAGAGAGCGGAACCGAGAGAAATCCCCTCGGACCCCGCGTGGCCCCCACTTGCCTTGTTCCGAGCTGACTCCACAGAACTTCAGTACAGTAAGACCGACCCGTTTTTCACCTTAAAGTGGGTTTGATGGATGTCTCGAGGCTTTCACAGAATAATAAATTAATCCAAAATGTCAATGTTTAGCGTCAAATAGTCAGCCAACCTGAACTGTTTGAATACATCCAGTATCTCTCCATTCCCCATATTTTATTTTCCATTCACTAAGTGTTTTATATAATCACCCATATTCCATGCATCTCCTGTTTGTTTAAGGTTCATGTCTTTGGTCATATCATTTTAATAAATAGTTCATATATCTATATATATGTTATAATCACAGATTGTGTCGTATGCTTTCTTTACGTAATGTCTGTCCAACCAAACGAGAACTTTCACGAAAGTAGCGAGATATGGGACTGATTATTAATTGGTTATTAATTTAACATACCGTGATCGCAAGATTTTAACAGTTGTCCTCCCTGGACTGTAACTTAAAAACAAGTTAAAAATACAGGAAGGTGGTGCCCTTTATTCGCGGTTTAAGGTTTATTGAGACTGTGAGAACATCTTATAAATCCTTGTTGTGGCAGCAGATCCAATATCTGTGTCATTCAGGATTCAGGTAGCACTTTTGAAAAGAATGGACGCGAGCAAGCTGGGTTCTTCATAAACAAAAGATCTTTATCCAATAAAAAGGGCTAACAAAAAAGGTATTCCAATACAATGTCCTTGTTTCTTAATTACACAGCGAGCACGGTCAAAAAACTATATACATCCGTGCTTCACTAAATCCGTCTAGCTCTTTCCACCGTTGCATCAGTTCTGAGGATGCGTCTTCCTTTACGCACGCAATCAAATTAAAAGTCCCGAATCTAAAATGACTGTTACATTTCTCTGAACTTAAAATAAACATTTCTTTCAGTAAATAAATAACCTAGAAATGACAAAAACTAAATATATAAATTCTTACACTCTAAATTATATCCCTAAATATTATCATGGCTCTAACACTCCGGCCCCTAATTGTATAGGCAGGATGCATAACAATTAAAAACTACAAAAATAGAGCCATAAACACATTAGCAAGGCTACATTTACTGTACTGTAAATGTCAATTACTCGATCAATCAAACTCAGAATATAACATCCATCAGTCGCCGGTCGTCCTGGACTCATTCAGCTTCCTGCAAAAGACAAAGCTTGTTAGTAGGCCTATCTAATAAGCTGGACTTGGTTTGGACTTGAACTCTTCGGACGACGCCTCTTGCATCTGGGTAAGTCTGCCGGATTCTTCCAGTCAGCCAGGTATTTCTGGGGGCGGAATTGTCCACGATGAGCACAAGATCTCCTGGGGTGAAGTTTCTCTTCCTGTTGTGCCACTTCTGTCGCTCCTGTAGCAACGGGAGGTATTCCTGGGTCCACCTTGACCAAAATAAGTTGGCCATGTATTGTACTTGACGCCATCTTCTACAGGAGTAGACATCATCCGTGTTGAAGACACCTGGTGGAAGG